>NC_045972.1:49646797-49789297 GCF_010909765.2 Amblyraja radiata | reverse complement strand
GCTTGCATGACACAATTAATTTGCCTTATACTAAAACATGACCTTAACCCATGATAGACTTTTCTCTGACAATTATTCATCAGATCTGTTGATCATATTTCTGTGGGATAAACACAAACTGCTGGAGTAACTCAACGGGTCAGGCAGCTTCTCGTGAGAAAGGGAATAGGAGATGTTTCGGGTGGAGATCCTTCTTCAAGGCAAAGGGAAACGAGATATTATAGATGGTACATAGAACAAATGAATGGAAGACACACTAAAGAGCAATGATGGTCAAGGAGAGGTAGAGCCCACAATGGTTCATTGTTGGCTGTGGGGTTGATGATAATGAGTAAATACAGACCGTGAAACTCAACAGGATGACTGTGAAACTAGTATAACGACTAGGGTGGGGGAAGGTCTGAGAGAGAGGGGATGCAAGGGTTACTTGAAGTTGGAGAAAACAATCTTCATATTTCTGGCTTTGAATGTAGAGAAAAATGCTGGAGAAACTCAGTGGGTGAGGCAGCATCTATGGAGCGAAGGAATAGGTGACGTTTCAGGTCGAGACCCTGCTTCAGACTGATGTGGAGGTGGGGAGGGGGGCAGGAAGAAGAAAGGAAGAGGTGGAGTCAGTGGGCTGTGGGAGAGCTGGGAAGGGGAGGGGAAGGAGGGAGAAAGCAAGGTCTACCTGAAATTGGAGAAGTCAATGTTCATACCGCCGGGGTGTAAACTACCCAAGCGAAATATGAGGTGCTGCTCCTCCAATTTGCAGTGGGACTCACTCTGGCCATGGAGGAGGCCCAGGACAGAAAGGTCGGATTCGGAATGGGAGGGGGAGTTGAAATGCTGGGCCAACGGGAGATCAGGTTGGTTAGTGCAAACCGAGTGGGTTGTTGGGCAAAGCGATCGCCAAGCCTGCGCTTGGCCTCACTGATGTAGAGCAGCTGACACCTAGAGCAGCGGATACAATAGATGAGGTTGGAGGAGGTGCAGGTGAACCTCTGCCGCACCTGGAAAGACTGCTTGGGTCCTTGGATGGAGTCAAGGGGGGAGGTAAAGCGACAAGTGTAGCATTTCCTGCGGTTGCAAGGGAAAGTGCCCGGAGTGGGTGGTTTGGGTGGGAAGGGACTTCCCACATTGACAAAGTGTCAATGGAACTTTATAGCTGTTGATGTTCAAGTTATCTGGGTTTTGTCACATGATGAATGAATGGATCGACTGGGCTTGTATTCACTGGAATGTAGACGGATGAGAGGGGATCTTATAGAAACATATAAAATTCTTAAAGGATTGGACAGGCTAGATACAGTGAAAATGTTCCCGATGTTGGGGGAAGTCCAGAACCAGGGGTCACAGTTTAAGAATAAGGGGTAGGCCATTTAGGGCTGAGATGAGGAAAAACCTTTTCACCCAGAGAGTTGTGAATCTGTGGAATTCTCTGCCACAGAAGGCAGTGGAGGCCATTTCAAGGGATGTTTCCAAGGGAGAGTCAGATATAGCTCTTAGGGCTAGAGGAATCAAGGGATATGGGGAGAAAGCAGGATTTTGGATGATCAGCCATGATCATATTGAATGGCAGTGCTGGCTCAAATGGCGTACTCCTGCACCTATTGTCAATGTTTCTATGATTCCTGGGTTAGAAGTTTCCTGGGAGACCACATTCCCACTTTGGTTCACATCACTGTGAACCACATTCACCTCCATGTTTCAGTGTGGACAAAAATGCTGGAGAAACTCAGCGGGTGAGGCAGCGTCTATGGAGCGAAGGAATAGGTGACTTTTGGGGTTGAGACCCATCTTCAGACTCCATGTTTCAGTGTGGTCCCTTCACCATCCACAGTCACAGCTTTGTCTTAGCCACTGCAAGAAGCAAATTCATTCTTTGCTTATTCCATTGGCGGAAACCTTTTGTGACAATAATGCACAATGACGTTTTGCTCACCAGATAAAAATGCAAATTGTGAGCTGGGAATTTTTGAAGAAAAAGAATAAAAATTAATTGGATTCAAATCAGAATGAAAATGGTTTTCTGAGACTCTGTTTAGGTCAGTGCCATATCTATCATCTTCTGGAAGGTTAGTTACACAGTCTAAACTGAATTCAGAGTTGCTTGAATAAGATTACCTGATTCTACATATTTTCACACTACATTTCCACCACACCTTTTGTTATTTACATGTCCTATTTCAAGTTATTGCAAAGCACCGCTTATTTAGCACAAGAAGTGACTTTGAATTATCAGATGTAGATGATAGAAGATTTATCATAAAATGTTTTATTAGGAACTAGCATGGGGCTTTGAACATGGGGCAAGGTGATAATACCTGAAACAGGCATCAGGAATATGCATTTCTGCAAAAAACTCCCACATCTAAAGAAACAAGAACAAAGGGTGGTAACACCTGTTGTGGAGTCAGTCATTGGGCCGTACAGCACGGAAACAGGCCCTTCGGCCCAACACGTCCATGCCGACCAAGATACCACAACTAAGCTAACCCCATTTACCTGTGTTTGGCCCATATCCCTCCAAACTTTCCTATCCATGTAATTGCTGTTATAGTATCTGCCTCAACTACCTCCTCTGGCAGCTCATTCCATCTTCCCATCGTCCTTTGTGTTAAAAAGTTGCCCCTCAGAATCTTAATAATTGTTTTCCCTCTCACCTTCGAACTATGCCCTCTAGTTCTTGACTCCTCTACTCTGGGAAAAACACTGTGGATTCACCTTATCTATCATGATTTTATACAGCCCGACCAGATCACTCCTCAACCTCCTGCCTCCCAGGGAATGCAGTCAGAGCCTGCCTGACCTCTCCCTGTAGCTCAGGCCCTCGAGTCTTGGCAACATCCTCACAAAACTTCTCTGCCCTCTCTCCAGCTCCATGACGTCTTTGCTGTCGTGAGCTCTGTTCATCCCCTGGAGCTTGAGGAAGGAATCAATTCTTCCAGATCCAAACCAGTTTGTGCCGCATTGTTTGCACGTCTGATGAAGATTTTTACAAATCTAACTTTGACGTTTATACATATACAACAACAACTTTTCACTGTACCTCGGTACACATGACTATAATATATCCTCGATATTGGTGATAACAAGAGAGAGAAAAAAAGCTTCAATTGTTACATTTAAATCTGGAATGGATAGTAAAGATGGGTTGCTATGTCATCGTATGGGTGGAAGAGTTGTGAATTCCCAATGTTGACGGGGACTCTTGTTCCCACATGAAGAAGGGAAACCCAGTGCTTTAACTCATCATGTTTGGTAAGATTCAGGGGGGAAGATTTATAGTTTTTCTATTAATTCTAGTTCTATTAATACTCCTACTGTCAATAACCATTTTATATTTCAATGTTTTTTTAATGGTAAATTGGCATGTTGGTGCCAGAGGATGTATTAGGCACAGAGCTGGCTATGTCTGCTATGTTTGACCTGTTAGGTTGGCCTGGGCTAGACATGTCCACTGTTGTGATGGGACAGGGCTCAGACTCCCTACTTCAGTCCCTTCGGCCCATCTGGCCCATCATCAGAGCAAACACAAGGAACTGCAGATGCTGGAAGCTTGAGTTGAACACAAAGTGCTGGAGTAACTCGGCGGTTACTGAGTCTGATGAAGAGTCCTGATTAGAAACTTTGTTCAGTATATATAAAAGTACAAATAGACAATAGTAGTGTATAATAGCCTGATGGTTGTTGGGAAGAAGCTGTTCCTGAACCTGGAAGTTACAGTTTTCAGGCTCCTGTGCCTTCTTCCCAATGGCAGGGGTAATAATAATAATAATACATTTTATTTATGGGCGCCTTTCAAGAGTCTCAAGGACACCTTACAAAAATTTAGCAAGTAGAGGAAAACATGTAAGCGGAATGAAATAAATAGTAGAGACATGACTAGTACACAAATTAAAGACAGAATTCAATTCAAAACACAATATGAGGCAATTCAAGCACAGATGAAAAGGGAGGGGGACGTGGGGCTAAGGATAGGCAGAGGTGAAGAGATGGGTCTTGAGGCGGGACTGGAAGATGGTGAGGGACACGGAATTGCGGATCAGTTGGGGGAGGGAGTTCCAGAGCCTGGCAGCTGCCCTGGAGAAGGCTCTGTCCCCAAAACTGCAGAGGTTGGACTTGTGGATGGAGAGGAGACCGGCTGATGTGGGTCTGAGGGACCGTGAGGGTTGGTAGGGGGAGAGGAGGTCAGTGAGATATGGGGGGGGGCCAGATGGTGGAGGGCTTTGTAGGTGAGGACCAGGACTTTGTAGGTGATCCGGTGGGAGATGGGAAGCCAGTGAAGTTGTTTGAGGACTGGAGTGATGTGATGCCAGGATTTGGTGTGGGTGATGAGTCGGGCGGCTGCGTTCTGGACCAGTTGGAGTCGGTTGATGTAGGTGGAGCTGATGCCAAGGAGAAGTGAGTTGCAATAGTCCAGTCGGGGTGAGATGAGAGCATGGCCAGGGTGGTGTGGGTCCAAAGATGCACCACTTTTTGACTAAATAAGTTTCTCCTTTTGTTCAGTCTAAATGCCTGAATCCTTGGTGAGATGACAGCTCATATTTGTAACGTTCTCAGTGGGGGAAAGAGCTGCCAGCACAAACCCTGCCGAACCCCTTGAGAAATCTCTCTGTTTCAATGAAACCACTGTTCTCCATGATGTAAGGAATATGGAGCCCCTGAACTGAGTGTTCACCAACGAACAACTTGCCCCAACTACTGTCTTGGAGCGGTGGACCATGTTAAATTAGACATGACATCTCGTTATGTTAGCTTTGTTTAATGTTCTCACAAAAGATACATTGGAACTCACTGGGTGCTCAAGTTGGAGGTACAAATTAGTGTGTTGTTCAAAATTATAGGGATGGAATCTGAAGCACAGCTTTGCAGTAAGGGGGTGTTATTGATGGAGAAATATTAAAAAAAAACCTGAACCCCTCATTAGTTTTAGTAATGCTTTATGAAGGGCCGAATGGCCTCCTCCTGCACCTATTTTCTATATTTTCTATGTTTCCTTGTGATGGAATGCACCAGATAGCGGAGTCAGGGGATATGGGGAGAAGGCAAGAACGGGGTACTGATTGGGGATGATCAGCCATGATCACATTGAATGGCGGTGCTGGCTCGAAGGGCTGAATAGCCTACTCCTGCACCTATTGTCTATAGTACAGCATTCCAGCATTTAAAAAAGGTTAAACGTCATTATTTTGGTTTTTGGCCACGTGACACAAAAGTTTATTGTAGACCCACCCCGGAACCTTCTAGTCTACAAAAGAAACACTGATTGGGCACAGAGTGCTGGAGTAACTCAGTGGGTCAGGCAGCATCTCAAGAAGATTGAGGGGGGATCTTATAGAAACGTACAAAATTCTTAAGGGGTTGGACTGGCTAGATGCAGGAAGATTGTTCCCAATGTTGGGGAAGTCCAGAACAAGGGGTCACAGTTTAAGGATAAGGGGGAAATCTTTTAGGGCCGAGATGAGGAAAACATTTTTCACACAGAGAGTGATGAATCTCTGGAATTCTCTGCCACAGAAGGTAGTTGAGGCCAATTCATTGGCTATATTTAAGAGGGAGTTAGATGTGGCCCTTGTGGCTAAAGGGATCAGGGGGTATGGAGAGAAGGCAGGTACAGGATACTGAGTTGGATGATCAGCCATGATCATATTGAATGGCGGTGCAGGCTCGAAGGGCCGAATGGCCTACTCCAGCACCTATTTCCTATGTTTCTATGTTTCTATCTCTGGAGAGAAGGAATGGGTGACGTTTCGGTTGAGACCCTTCAGTTTTGTCCCGCTGAGTGACTCCAGCTTTTTATGTCCATCTTTGGTTTAAGTCAGCATCTGCAATTCCTTCCTGAACACTGGTTTGGGCTGCTTCTCACTATACTTGTGCCCCAGTGAGATGGTTACAAATGGCCTCATTAGGAGAATCTGTTAGAAAATCCAATCTTCCAACCTACCTCATTGCTGCTGTGGACGCTTTCTCGGGACCTGTTACTCTACAATGCTGAGAAACTATTCTGCACTCTGGTATTTCCTCTTCCCTCTTCCCGTCATACCTGTGCCTGGTTTGAATGTCTTCATGTACAGTATTATCTGATTGATTGGGTCACACGCAAATAGAAGCTTTTCAGTGACACGACCACAATAAAATGCAGAGACTTGTGGACGTAGCTCAGACCATCACCCAAACCAACCTCCCTTCCATTGACTCCATCTACACTTCATGCTGCCTCAATAGACAATAGACAATAAATGCAGGAGTAGGCCATTCGGTCCTTTGAGCCAGCACCGCCATTCAATGTGATCATGGCTGATCGTCCCCATTCCTGCCTTCTCCCCATATCCCCTGACTCCACTATCTTTAAGAGCCCTATCAAGCTCTCTCTTGAAAGTATCCAGAGAACCGGCCTCCAGCGCCCACTGAGGCAGAGAATTCCACACTCACAACTCTCTGTGTGAAAAAGTGTTTCCTCATCTCCGTTTTAAATGCCTTACCCCTTATTCTTAAGGCCAGCAGCATAATCAAGGATCAGCCTCACCACAGTCACTCCCTCTTCTCCCCTCTCCCATCGGGCAAGAGGTACAAAAGTGTGAAATCGCACACCCCCAGATTCAGGGACAGTTTCTTCCCAGCTGTTATCAGGCAACTGAACCATCCTGTCAACAACTAGAGAGCAGTCCTGCTCTATTATCTATCACATTTGACTATCTTTAATCGGACTTTACTGGACTTTATCTTGCACTAAACGTTATTCCCTTTATCCTGTATCTGTACACTGTGGATGGCTCGATTCGAATCATGTGAAGTCTTTGAAACATATAAGATTATTAAGGGTTGGACACGCTAGAGGCAGGAAACATGTTCCCGATGTTGGGGGAGTCCAGAACCAGGGGCCGCAGTTTAAGTATAAGGGGTAAGCCATTTAGAACGGAGATAAGGAAACACTTTTTCTCACAGAGAATTGTGAGTCTGTGGAATTCTCTGCCTCAGAGGCCGGTGGAGGCCGGTTCTCTGGACACTTTCAAGAGAGAGTTAGATAGATCTCTTCCCTCTGGAAGGCGACTCCGGATTGTCAAAGCTGCCACAGCCAGACATAATAACAGTTTTTATCCACGAGTTGCTCTACTCAACAGCCAAACATCTGTAGCCTCCCTTTGATCTGGTATTTTGTTGGTTCACATGCTTGATCAATGGTGTTTATTCATTAATGATTTATTATTATTAATGTTTAGTGTTTTCTGAGTCATTCGTAAATGTCACTGTATGTCATGCTGTTACTTGTGGGCGGAGCATCAAGGCAAATTCCTTGTATGTGAACACTTGGCCAATAAACTTACTTACTTAAAGATAGCGGAGTCAGGGGATATGGGGAGAAGGCAGGAATGGGATACTGATTGTGGATGATCAGCCATGATCACATTGAATGGCGATGCTGGCTCGAAGGGCCGAATGGCCTACTCCTGCACCTATTGTCTGTCGTCTATTGTCTTTCCGCTGACTGGTTAGCACACAACAATAGCTTTTCACTGTACCTCGGTACACGAGACAATAAACTAAACTGAACTGAAGAAAACAATGTTGAAACTAAATGTAAACATGCTGTGTGTGAGTGTAGCCTGGCTGTGTGATGGCGATCTTCCCTCTGGGCACCACATGCATCGTCACAGGGCTGACTGGGCACTCTCATTGCATGGAGCCACGAGACGCCACTAACTCTTCATCTACCGTCTTCGCCCTTGCTTTAAGATGTTCACAGTATCTCCGTCATTGGGCATTGCAACTTGTAGTTTCTTTGTTGAGGGACAAGTCTTAATAGCAAAAATAACTGTGCATCTGGGCGGCACGGTGGCACAGCGGTACATTTGCAACACCAGAGGCCAGGGGTCGATCCTCATTATCAGTGATCTGTACGGAGTTTGTACGTTCTCCCCATGACCCCTGTAGGTTTTCTCTCGGATCTCCGTTTTCCTCCCACACTCCAAAGGCGTACAGGATTTGTAGGCTAATTGGCTTATGTTTAATTGTAACTTGTCCTTAGAGTGTGTAGGATAGTGTTAGTGTTTGGGGATCAGATTTTAGGAGAACAGATTCCCCAGCAAGCAATGCAAGAGAACGATGGATGGATGGTGCTGTTGGGATGATTGTTCCAGCGCGGAGTTGGATGGAAGCAATGTTTTGTGGCCAGGAGAGTGGGCACTTGGTCCAAACCTGCCATCTGTTCTTCACCCAAAATTGGCAAAAACACATCGCTCTGCAAATACTGATCCTTCCCGTTCCAAAATCAAGTCTTTATTCTCAAGGATAGAGAAAAACAATGCAATTACCGGCTGATAAACCAACCTGACTCTTTGATGGGATTTGTAGTCTTTTGTTAGTTTCACTGCTGGCATTTGCAAGTGTGGGTAAATGCCACCTAGTCCCCATTCCTGCGCTCGTTACCACCGTGACACTGCACTCACCGTGGGCAACACGGAGATGACCACACAATAAATAGACTTCCCTGTATAATATTCTTCTTTAGAACATGCAACAGCACAGAGCAGGAACAGGCCCTTCTGCCCACAATGCCCATGCTGAACACGGTAGAATAGAATAGAATAGAATGCCTTTTATTGTCATTCAAACAGCTTGGTTTGAATGAAATTGCATTTTCTACAGTCTTAACAATTACAAAAAAAAACAAGACTCACACTTAACACAAACATCCGTCACAGTGAATCTCCAACATCTCCTCACTGTGATGGAAGACAAAAGTCTTATCTCTTCCCTTGTTCTTCTCCCGCGGTCCAGCAGTCCAACTGTAACGTCGAGGTGAACTGGGGCTCCCGATGTTAAAGCCGTTTAAGCCGCGCCGGGCGATGTTAGACCCCGCTCCAAGTTAAACTAATCTCCTCTGCCTGCACCTGTTCCATATCCCTCCCTTCCCTGCATATCCGTGTGTCCATCCAAATGCCCCTTAAACGCCACTATCGTATCTGCCTTCACCACCACCCCTGGCAGCTCAGTCCCAGCACCTCTATCACCTCTCCTCCCAGACCTGCCGTTGTGTACTCTCACTCGAAACTCAACCTCATTTGCTCTTCTTCTTATCGAGTCCACATACAAGATAAGTTGTTCAGCCAGAGCTGAACACACTTTCAGCATCTGCACAATGGTGTCAGTCTTGTCGCTTCTTGTGCGTGGTGGTGGTGGTGGAACGATTGGTGGAAACAGGGCCGCGACGTGAATGCTCTTTCCTTCACCCCAGCTCATTTGCTTATTCCGTTATTGAACTTCAAAGTCTCCTTGCACGATTCCAACATTGCACTGACATCGTGCATTACACTGCTGCTGCTTTGTACTCATCATAATGTTTATTGTACCATCACGTGAGACTCTGTGAGTTTCAAGTGAATTAGGAATCATGGTGTATATGATAATAAACTAATCTAATCTACTTTGAAGCTCTGTCATTGGAAGAGATTACCAGACAGAATGGATAGGTGCAAAGCCTCCTTGCAAAAGAAAATATCTGCATTGTATGTCACAGAGTGCTGGAGTAACTCAGCGGGTCAGGCAGCATCTGTGGAGAACATGGATAGGTGACGTTTCACAGAGTGCTGGAGTAACTCAGCGGGTCAGGCAGCATCTGTGGAGAACATGGATAGGTGACGTTTCACAGAGTGCTGGAGTAACTCAGCGGGTCAGGCAGCATCTGTGGAGAACATGGATAGGTGACGTTTCACAGAGTGCTGGAGTAACTCAGCGGGTCAGGCAGCATCTGTGGAGAACATGGATAGGTGACGTTTCACAGAGTGCTGGAGTAACTCAGCGGGTCAGGCAACATCTGTGGAGAACATGGATAGGTGACGTTTCACAGAGTGTTGGAGTAACTCAGCGGGTCAGGCAGCATCTGTGGAGAACATGGATAGGTGACATTTCGGGGCCCTTTTTCAGACCCAACATCTCCTGTTCTGAAGAAGGATCCCAACCTAAAACGTCACCGATCCATGTACTCCAGGGATGCTGCCAGACCCACTGATTCACTGTGGCATTTTGTGTCTATCCTTGGTAAACCAGCATCCGCAGTTCCTTGTGTCTACAGAGCAGAATAGTCGCCCTGAGGACTCCCTCAGAAGAAGAGAGAACTTCTGAAACCAGAGCTACCTGATGAGGTTCCTGCAACGTTAGATGCATTGTTAAAGAATATTACAGAACAAAGTCAGGCAATCAATGCCAACTGGGTGAGATGCAAACCTCTGGAAACAAACATCCCATTAGATACAAGGAGAAATTTGCTAAAGCCTGATAGACTTCATATTGTAATTTCCTGAGTGATTTATTGTTCTTGGTTACAACAGAATGGATTGCATTTGAAATATATCAAGCGTACCAAACTAGGAGCATTAATACTTTAATAGATTTCTACCTAGAATTCTAATCCATGGCTGCAATCGATCTTGTTAATTTTAGAATGCAGGTGAGGATAATACTGGAATTACTCAGAATAAAGGGAGGGGGGGGGGGGATCACAGCAATGTCTACAGAGTGAGTTGCTCCACAATTTATATTTTAACTAAATGGTGCTAACGCCTGTGAATACCAGGGCCAGCCATGCTCTGAATAGCAAGTGTCATAAAACTTAATGCAATTTATCAGTGTGTCTGGACATTCTGATGTGAGAAAATAAGATGAGATGCTAAAGATTTTTGTTTTTATTAAAGCTCAAAGCAGTGTTGGCACATTTGAGTAGATTTGGTTTTATACAACAGATATAAGGCTGACCCTTTCACAACGATGCCTATAAGACCCAGCACAATCATTTATTATGTGTGTTTCTATTAGTATGTAACGCTGTTCACCCTCTGTACACAATACTGCCTGGTATCTACTCCTTATGTCTCTGAATTGCTTGCGTCCAGGAGCTGTGAAGCTGGTCACTAATACATTATCATATACAGGGTGGTCGCCGGGCTCTGGACAAAAGACCCTTGACTACAGTTTAATGTTATGCTGCGGAGAAGTGAAAAATAAAGGCAGAGGATAAAAAATGGCATCTGTTCTTCACAATGCACTCACGCACAAACCTGAGCCTAAGACATATGACATTCTGGCTGCAAAGGAATACAAGGCGGGCATCCGTTATAAACGGCCCCACACTGCTGCATTTTCCAAATGCTATTAAGTTATTGATTTACACAGTCTCATGATGATGTCATCTATAAGAAAGAGAATGCAGATGACAGTGAGAAATACTGTGACCTTGTTACAGCGTCTCTGGAACCCTGGCAGGTTCATTTCTGGTGTAGTATTTCAGAGATGCACTTTTAAGGTGATATCTAGTTACGTTGTTGAGTATTAATGCAGTAAAGGGTTCAGCAGCAATTCACATATAGGTCAATGAAATGTACTAACATCTGCTCTCTGTTTATCATTTGCATATGGTATTCATATGTTAATGCGCCTGTTTTATACACTAGTAACATATTTATGTAAATAACTTGGATGTGGATGACTTGTGATCCTCTTTGATTATCGCTGGGGAAAGAATTGGAATAAAATGGAATCTAAATCTGTGGTTTGCATGCTTGGGCTTCAAGTTCATTTAGAAAGTAAAAGCTGCCGTGGCAGAGAGTAGCTCTGATTTGTACACGCAGCTCCTCAGTGAAAAAAGCTTCCATTCCGAAGAAGCTTAAAGCCTTATAAATCAATAATGACACAGATGCACTGCTGATAATCTATTTAGAATGCCTGATAGCAAATATTGTCGTTGAGATGATTAGAATGGCCACTGTTTTAGCAGCAAGCTTTTCCCATTTAACTTGGACAGAAGTGAACCAAAAAAGTACTTTCACTTTTGCTGGAGTTTGTGTGTGACTGGAGGGAAAAGAACAAAGGGAGTCTGAAACCCACTCTGGTATAATGATATCAGTCCCGGGTTAATACAACATAGATATTAAAAAAACACAGCTCTTAATCGAATAGTGTCGTCAGGTGTAAGCAGCATTGAAGGTTGCTTCTTTTTTTATAAGTCTTCAGCCTGATTTAACATGAGAAGTGGGAAATAAAGAGGAGATTGTCAGAAATGGCAGCTGCCTGGAATCCTGATAAATATAAGCCTTTATTGATCTGATGAAAATGAAAGATCCCAATGCTATGCAGTATTTAGCTTCCAGTCTCAAACACGTCACCAGTGGCCTTGCTTGAGGTTAGATTTTCATTCTCACTTGCCAGATTTTATTTCATCTTTAACCTTTTCAGTTGGATTTCCTTGACCTCTGAATATTGCCTTTTTTGGGGGCTTTTTTGTTTATTGCTGTGATTTGAGGAATTTGTTGCCGTTACTTTAAATCAAACCTTTCATGTGTCTTTCTTTCAGTGAGAGCAAAGTGAAAATCCTCCTGTCAAAAGCCTTTGGCGTGCAGAGCCCAGCGTTCCAATCACTGGTGATCTACAACCAGTCAGACTGTCCTAACACAAGTATGCAGCCCCCTTGCTAAGGTAAGACTTCTCTACTCCAGCATGTGTATCTTTATATGTGAATGAGCCATAAAATGACTAGCAAGCCAGTGAAGTTTTATGTGGTATACGACTCTGGAGGAGAAAGGAATTATTACACGTGGATGCTAAGGACTGAACAATATCAAAGAAAGTAGCGTGAATATTGTTAGCATTTTAGAGCAAAGCAAGATATTTTCAATGAAATGGTCCAATTATTAGAAGAGTTTCATGCCGATGAGTTTCTGGACATTTATAGATTGGACAGTTTGCAATAAGACCCTTTCCCTTTCAGAAATTATTAGAAGGGTCTCTTTACACATCTAGCAAACTCTTTAATGCAATTTAAATCAGCCATTGATGTGACGAGAATATTCTTGAAAGATTATTATCTGTCTACCAAGTCCAACAGGGCAAGTGAATAAATCTACAATAACAACATCAGCATTAATGATTTACATTACGTAACTTCTGCAGCAATGAAAACGATCCTGAAGGGCAAAATCGGGCCAGAATTTTACCAGGAAGTTGCTATTACAAGGGATTAGCTGCGTTAAAGAGGTGAGGTTTAAGGAGTGCCTTAGGCAGGAGAGAGAACTTGGGCAGGGTGAATGAACACCAAGGTTTCAGGACCAAAGAGTTGAAGATAGACACAGAGTGCTGGAGTAACTCAGCGGGTCAGGCAGCATCTGTGGAGAACATGGATAGGTGACGTTTCGAGTAACAACCTTTCTTCAGACCTTTCTACACAAGAGTTGAAGGCAATACATTGTGGGGTTACACGGCCACACACACACACTCACACACACACACACACACACACACACACACACACACACACACACACACACACACACACACACACACACACACACACACACACTCACACTCACATACACACACTCACACACTCACACTCACACACTCACACTCACACACTCACACACACACACACTCCCACACACACACACACACACACTCCCGCACACACACGCACACGCACACACTCACACACACTCACACACACACACACACACACATACACACTCACACTCACACTCACACACCCACACACACACACTCACACACACTCTCACGCACACACACACACATGCTCACTCACACACACTCTAACACTCACACACTCACACACATATTCACACTCACACACACACAAAAGCACCACCATTAAGGGTCATAAGGTCATCACGTCATAAGTGATCCAGTAGAATTAGACCATTCGGCCCATCAAGTCTACTCTGCCATTCAATTATGGCTGATCTATCCCTCCCTCCTAACCCCTTCTGCCCATAACCCCTGACACCCGTACTAATCAAGAATCCACTTACTTGGCTTCCTCTGTGGCAAAGAATTCCACAGATTCACCACCCTCTGTCTAAAGAAATGTCTCCTCATCTCCTTCCCAAAAGAATGTCCTTTAATTCTAAGGCTGTGACCTTTAGCCCTAGACTCTCCCACGAGTGGAAACATTCTCTCCACATCCACTCTATCCAAGGCCTTCACCATTCTGTATGTTTCAATGAAGAATAATAGATTGCTGCAGCATTGGGTCGCTGGAAGGAAAGGCGAGGGGGAAAGATGAACCTGAACATTGGAGGAAGGTTGCTGATCTTTGCGCACAAGAAAGATTCTAACCTCAGTGGGCGGAGGAGTCATGCAAAGAGGAAATAGGCAGGGGTAGATCAGCTGTAATGGTGGAAGGCAAAGGGTATGATGCCAGCAACCATTCATTGGTAGAATTAGCTCTAAGACTGTCTTGGAGCAAGGTGAAGTCATTGTGGTTAAAGTAGACACAAGGAACTGCAGATGCTGGTTTATACCGAAGATAAACACAAAGTGCTGGAGTAACTCAGCAGGTCAGGCAGCCTCTCTGGAGAACATGCATAGGTGACATTTTAGGTTGGGACCCTTCATCAGAACTCCTTCAGTCTGAAGAAGGGTCCCAATCTGAAGCATCGCCCATCCTTTTTCTCTAGTGATGGTATCTGACCAGCTGAGTAGCTCCAGCACTGTGTGTCTGTCTTCATACCCAAGTGTGTCGGGATAGATACAGACTTGGCAATTTACCGTTCTTCTATCAGCCCTGGTCAGGGAGGCGGCATGAAAACTGGACGGGTGTTGCCAAGTTGAAGCCTCTGAACTCTGTCTTTAATTGGGATAGGTTCTGCTTGACCATTGGGACGGATTGCAGTTAATATTCTGTAACGGCAGATAGATGTTCGTTCACCAGCATACCCACACCACCGGATTCCCTCAGGATTTTTCTCACAACCTGGGGAATTGCTCTTTTATAAATTGTTTGTTTATTTAAATTCCTCCCTTCCCACGTCTCCTTCAATCGATTCAAGAGAGAGTGAGATATAGCTCTTAGGGCTAGCCGAATCAGGGGATATGGGGAGAAAGCAGGAACAGGGTACTGATTGTGGATGATCAGCCATGATCATATTGAATGGGGGTGCTGGCTCGAAGGGACGAATGGCCTACTCCTGCACCTGTTGTCTATGTATCTATGCTTCCTCCGTTCATACCCATTCTGCAGATTGATCCAAAGCTGTTTGTAATCTAGACTGGAGAAGCATGAAAGGATATGTTTCCCATTTTTCCAAAACAGCTTTACTAGAAGGGAGAGATAAACTATTTCAGAAGATAATTTGTCATCTCAGTCAAGGCTAAAACTCAACATAAGGTCATAAGGTCAAAAGGTCATAAGGGATAGGAGCAGAATTAGGCCATTCAGCCCATCAAGTCTACTCCACCATTCAATCATGGCTGATCTATCTCTCCCTCCTAACCCCATTCTCCTGCCCTCTCCCCATAACCTCTGACACCGGTACTAATCAAGAATCTATCTATCTCTGTCCACAGACTTGGCCTCCACAGCCTTCCGTGACAAATCATTCAACAGATTCACCACCCTCTGACTAAAGACATTTCTCCTCATCTCCATCCTAAAAGAACTTCCTTTAATTCTGATGCCTTGACCTCTAGCCCTAGACTCTCCCACTAATGGAAACATTCTCTCCACATCCACTCTATCCAAGCCTTTCACTATTCTGTACGTTTCAATGAGGTCCCCCCTCATTCTTCTAAACTCCAGCGATTGCAGGGCCAGTGCCGACAAACGCTCACCATAGGTTAACCTACTCATTCCTAGGATCATTCTTGTAAACCTCCTCTGACACTGAGTCACCGCTGAGTCACCAGTGAATGTCCAGCACCCTGTTACTCTTGACTAGAGAGTCCTCATTACCCCTTCAACTTAAGCGTCTTTCCATGGCTGTCTTTGACTGTATTCACTTTTATTTTGCAGCGATCACTTTGAATTGGTTACTTTGCTGGCGATAGTTCAACCAAGTTTACACATTAATAGACAATAGACAACAGGTGCAGGAGTAGGCCATTCAGCCCTTCGAGCTAGCACCACCAATCAATGTGATCATTGCTGATCATCCACAATCAATACCCCATTCCTGCCTTCTCGGCATATCCCCTGACTCTGCTATCTTTAAGAGCCCAATCTAGCTATCTCTTGAAAGTATCCAGAGAACCGGCCACCACCGCCCTCTGAGGCAGAGAATTCCACAGACACATCTCTCTGGGTGAAAAAGTGTTTCTTCATCACCATCCTAAATGGCTTACCCCTTATTCTTAAACTGTGGCCCCTTATTCTGGACTACCCCATCATCGAGAACATGTTTCCTGCCTCTAGCGTGTCCAAACCCTTAATAATCATATATGTTTCAAAGACTACACATGATTCGAATCGAGCCATCCACAGTGTACAGATACAGGATAAAGGGAATAACGTTTCGTGCAAAATAAAGTCCAGTAAAGTCCGATTAAAGATAGTCAAATGTGATAGATAATAGCTCAGCACTGCTCTCTAGTTGTTGATAGGATGGTTCAGTTGCCTGATAACAGCCAGGAAGAAACTGTCCCTGAATCTGGAGGTGTGCGTTTTCACACTTCTGTACCTCTTGCCCGATGGGAGAGGGGAGAAGGGCTGAATGGCCTACTCCTGCACCTATTGGCTATTGGTGGAGCACCAAGGCAAATTCCTTGTATGTGAATACTTGGCCAATAAACCTATTCATTCTATTGTCTATTGATATTTATTAAAGCAAATGTTTGATTCTGTGGGTGAAGTGTTTTGAGAGTTGGGGAGATAGTTTTGAAATAAAGAGCCTCTGCTTGGTTCAGCTTGCTGCCGGAGTCCTCATTGTGTCATGGAGATTGTACCGAGATGTGTCTAATAGTTGATTGTGATTTGAAAGCAAGGAAACAGCTGTTTAGTATCTAACAGCATGCACACTGCACTGGTGGAGTTCCTCTCACCACCTGCATCTCCAAATCGACAAGCATCTGTTTATTTTTTATTGCAGCTCACTCAAAAGTAAAGATCTGTTCACGTTCAACCCAGCACTGAGTTAGGGGCTCTCCAGATTCAGAGTCTCACATCAATGGAGAGCAGGTTAACCTCCACACAATGTACACACTTCAGCAGTAAAATGCCACTTGGAGCCTAACGGCCGCCACCATAGCAGTCTGTGTAACGCTGCGACTGTCTGCGGAAGGTGCAGCTACATGCAATGTGGCAACATTCTGAACCTTTCAAAAATGCAGCTACCTTCCAAATCCTGTGAAGAATACTGTGGATATAGACAATAGACAATATACAATAGACAATAGGTGCAGGAGTAGGCCATTTGGCCCTTCGAGCCAGCACTGCCATTCAATGTGATCATGGCTGATCATCCACAATCAGTACCCCGTTCCTGCCTTCTCCCCATATCCACTGACTCCGTTATTTTTAAGAGCCCTATCTAGCTGAGGCAGAGAATTCCACTGACTCACCACTCTCTGTGAGAAAATGTCTTTCCTCATCTCCGATACAAGGATATGGGTTGGGGAAATGGGTGTGGGTCCAATGTCCAGCAAGGGTGTCAGAGGTTATGGGGAGAAGGCAGGAGAATGGGGTTAGAGGGGGAGATAGATCAGCTATGATTTAATGGCGGAGTATAGATGGGCCGAATGGCCTAATTCTGCTCCTATCACTTATGTCCTTATGATCCAGCTGGGGCCCAGGGGCGGGGTGGGGGAAATAAAAAAAAGAGAGGGTGGAATTTTAGGTAACTAACCAACAGCAACCCCCATCCCTTTTCTCTCCCCCTCTCTTCCCTGGCCCACAGCTAGATGCTCACCCATTTTTCCCACTATCCCAGCCCCCTTTCACATTTTAGTGAGTCCATATCTCACTCCCCCTGTCTCTTCATCTCCGGCCTTCATCCACCAATCTGGTGATCAAAACACTAAGAGCTGGAGGAACACAGAAGGTCAGGCAGCATCTGTAGAGGGAATGCATGGACTTTCCTCACCCGTATCCACCTATCAATTGCTTGGCTTTGTCCCGCCCGCATCTCTTTTCCAGCTTTCCACCCCCTAAAATCAATGGGCCGAAGGGCCTGTTTCTGAATTGTATCTCTAAACTAAAAAACTAAACTAAACTAAACTCACAGTGAAGGAATCTGAATAAGGGCACTAACCCGAAACGTCACCTATCCATGTTCTCCACAGATGCTGCCTGACCCACTGAGTTACTCCAGCACTCTGTGAAACGTCACCTATCCATGTTCTCCACAGATGCTGCCTGACCCACTGAGTTACTCCAGCACTCTGTGCTTTTTGCACAAATATGCTCTGTAGTTTATTTCCCACTGATATATCCAGGAAACCATCTGTAAAGCATTACTATTCGCCCTCAGTACTGAAAGATGGAAGTTGAATCAGTATATTAAAGGCAAAGGAAGGACCCAAACCCAAAGCATCATCCATACATTCCTTCCACAGATGCTGCCTGACCTGCCGAGTTCTTCCAGCACTTTGTGTTTTGCTCAAAGTTTGATCCCACAAGGTTCATTGATGTCATTACTCCACTGATATTGAGCATTGTGTGAGCTTCTGGTCACCTCATTACTGGAAGGATTTGGAGACTATGCAGTGGGTGCAGAAGAGGTTTGACAGCGTGCAATGATTCAACGGCACTTTACAGCCACAGGTAGCTGGGTGCAGTGATTTTATTTTTGGGTACAGTCTAATAAACATCTTACAGTACATAGGCACAATGACGGCCAAGTGTAGGAGTGTAAGAATAGTAAATTACATCGAGGCAATGCCCAAGAGTTGGAATGAAAAGCTTTCTTGTCAGATTCCCCAGCAGCGTTAGTGTGTCAGAACATCAAGGAAGACATTTGATCCTCCAAAGATGACACCAAGGGTTGATATAACGATGAAGTGAAGCATCTTCCCAGAAATGGTAACTGAAAGTGGTAATTGTTGTAATCTAATCTGCAGCACACTTCTGTGCATCTTGTCTTGGAATTTCAACTGTCAACCTGATTGTTAATACAAGTGAAGGTTTAAGTGATCGATTCGTTGCAACGGAGATTCTGCTCCCAGTTTTATCAGTGCTATGAACACTGGAGGAATAACATGTAAAATTCCCTTGCACGTGACAAGCCCGAATAAAATCCCTGTGTCTCTCCAATCAAAAGTCTTCATTAACCGTCGCAACCTCCGGTTAAATATATTTTCATTCTTGCACTTGTCGTCTGGCTGGTTGGGTGAGCGTTGCATTTGGCTGAGCAGGCAGTAAATGAGTTTGTTTCCCTTCAGAGTGTGTCTGTTTGGAGAGGTTTACGTGATGCCGCATTCACACCACCCGTTATTTTTTGTTGTTGGGAAAGTTAAAACTATTTGAGCGTAAGTGGTCCCAGTGGAGAAGCAGATTAGAACATTTACCGCAGAATCTTGGATAACAAAAAAACCCTGGCAAATATTCACATTTACAATTGCCAGCTTACACATACTGTACATCTTTGATAAAAAGAAAAAGTCCTCAGGCTAAGTTCTGGATCGCAGCTGCAATCTTTTTTTTTTAAATCGCAATTACTCATCCCAATAATTAACAACAATTATTTGGGCTGTGATCTTACTCTGAACGTTCTTTTAACAAGAAACCTTTCTGGCTCTTAGCGTGCCGATTATCCACTTCGAGTTTGAAGTCCGAGTACTACACATGGATATCGGTGTAAGTGGAGAATATACTCACTCCCCTGACTCTCAGTCTGAAGAAGGATCTGGACCCGAAACGTCACCCGTTCCTTCTCTCCAGAGATGCTGCCTGACCCGCTGAGTTACTCCAGCAGTTTGTGTTGGAGTAACTTTGATTTAAACCAGCATCTGCAGTTCCTTCCTCCACATTCACATTGTTGTCTCAGAATTCCGTAGAATAAAGCAAACTAGCTGAAAATGTTTTGACTTTTAAGGTGAAGTTTAAGGTGAAGGGGAAAAGATTTAATAGGGATCTGAGGGGCAACTTTTTCACACAGAGGGTGGTGAGTGTATGGAACAAGCTTCCGGAGGGGGTAGTTGAGGCTGGGACTATCCCAACGTTTAAGAAACATGTAGACAGGTACATGGATTGCATATGTTTGGAGGGATATGGACCAAACCCGGGCAGGTGGGACGAGTGTAGTTGGGACATGTTGGCCGGTGTGGGCAAGTTAGGCTACAGGACCTGTTTCCACACTGTATCGCTCCATGACTGTTGGTGTTAGAGGTTATGGGCAGAAGGCAGGAGAATGGGGTAGGAGGGAGAGATAGATCAGCCATGATTGAATGGCGGATTAGACTTGATGGGCAGAATGGCCTAATTCTGCTCCTGTTACTTATGTAGGGAGGGTAGGGGAGGAACAGAAGGGTAGGCACACCAGTCATAGCAGCAAAGCAAGTCTGAAAATCAAAGCAATCCCACATTTACTGCAGGTTTTGCTGTTTCTGCGGAATCTTATCCCAGCCTCTCACTTGCAATTTAAACAATCCTAATGCCCCAGACAGTTTACGAGACCAGCATTGTTGGCAGCCATCTGTTGCACTCAAGTTCCTTTTAACGTTTTCCTGCTGCATTGCAAATGTGCATGTGTGCATGTGTGCATGTGTGCAAATGTGCATGTGTGCATGCATTGTAGTCTGGTGGAGACATGGCCTTTTCTTCAAACATTCATAGAGTCACACAGAGCGGAAACAGGCCCTTCAGCCCATCACACCCATACCAACTGAGGTGCCTCTTCGACACTAGTCCCACCTGCCCGCGTTCGGCCCATGTCCTGTCCACGTACGTCCAACTGGAAGGTATTTTCATGGTTTCAATTATTGGTCGGATGGCAGTGAATGGCCAACCGACACAACATTGGTTCTGCAGACTGATAAAACAAGTAAGTGTGTAGGAAGGAACTGCAGATGCTGGTTTATACTGAAGATAGACACAAAATGCTGGAGTAACTCAGCAGGTCAGGCAGCATCTCTGGAGAGAAGGAATGGGTGACGTTTTGGGTTGAGTTCCTCAGACTGGGAATTAGATTAAATGAGGACTATAAAGTGATGGGCAGCCAAGTGTAGAGTCATATAGCACGGAAACATAGACATAGAAACATAGACAATAGGTGCAGGAGTAGGACATTCGGCCCTTTGAGCCTGCACCGCCATTCAATATGATCATGGCTGATCATCCAACTCAGTATCCTGTACCTGCCTTCTCTCCATACCCCCTGATCCCTTTAGCCACAAGGGCCACATCTAACTCCCTCTTAAATATAGCCAATGAACTGGCCTCAACTACCTTCTGCGGGAGAGAATTCCACAGATTCACCACTCTCTGTGTGAAAAAGTTTTCCTCATCTCGGTCCTAAAAGATTTCCTCCTTATCAGGCCCTTCGGCCCAACGTCTATGCTGACCAAGATGCCCCATCAATAATTTAGCCTGCAATTGGCCCATCATCCCTTTTATCCTTTCTTATCCTCGTCCCTGCCCAATTGTCTTTTAAATGTTGTTATTGTAGCTGCCGCAACTCGTTCCATATACCCGCCAGCCATTATGTGGAAAAGTTGCCCCTCAGGTTCCTATTGAATCTTTCCCCCTCACCTTATACCAATGTCTTCTAGTTCTTGATTCCCCTCCCCCGGGTAAAAGACTTTGTGCATTCACTCGATCTATTCCTCTCATGATCTTATAACACCTCTATAAGATCACCCCTCAGCCTCCTGCACTCCAAGGAATACTCCAAAGTGTCAGAGGTTGTGGGGAAAGGGCAGGAGAATGGGGTTAGGAGGGAGAGATAGATCAGCCATGATTGAATGGTGAAGTAGACTTGATGGGCCAAATGGCCTAATTCTGCTCCTATCACTTTAGAACTCATGAACTTATGAATGAAGCCCCAGCCTGCCCAACCTCTCCCTGTAGCTCAAGCCTTCAAGTCCTGGCAACATTCGCGTAAACCTCCTCTGCGCTCTTTCCAGCTTGACAGCTTAAAGGACCAAATGTACTCTGCTATTCCTCACCCTGGCTTTACAAAGACAGACATCTTCACCACCAATATGCCGTTCAATTACATTGCAGAAAGACAGCGGTTGTCAAGTTCATGTGCATGAAACTGCTTGCCTGGCTGACAAGGTGAATCTGACGCACCTGTGCCCATCAATGCCAGTTCCAGGTAGTCTTACCTGTGGGGCAAGCCTCATACTGCTCTAGATCCAAATGCACACCTGTGCCAACTGTAGACAGGGTCTAGTCAATCATCCTGCCCTTTCCACAGCTTGTCATCATCATATACAGTTCTATTTAGTTTAGAGATACAGCGCGGAAACAGGCCCTTCGGCCCACCGAGTCTGTGCCGACCTGCAATCCCCGCACATCAACACTATCCCACACACACTAGGGACAATTTACACATACACCAAGCCAATTAACCTACAAATCTGTACGTCTTTGGAGTGAGGGAGGAAACCGAAGATCTCTTTTTTATTGCAATTAAGAAAAAATATATTATGAGTGCAAAAGAGATTTGGACACGTGCATGGATAGGACAGGTTTAGAGGGACACGGGCCAAACGGGGACAGGTGGGACTAGTGTAGATGGGCCAATTTGGTTGGAGTGAGCAAATTGGGCCGAAGGGTCTGTTTCCATGCTGTACGGAGCTATGACTCGAAGGCCATTACTGGGAGAATGGGAATAAATAAAGACGTTTGTTTCTTTATCAGAATATTTTTTTTCTCCCGGGGACTGTTGGGACCTTTCTAATTCTGAAAGGAATGTAACTGGTCAGTTGAAGGATTGTACAATGTGAGATGATATGTGGAATCCACAGAGAGTGTGGTATTATAAAGGCAGGGGCATTTCAAATCAACCTGCTATTTCTAACATGTTTAAAATACTGTCAGCAAACTGAGAGGTGTGTACATTTGTGAACTGCAACTGTGAATGTTTCTACTTACCGAAAATGTCTCATGTCAATTAGTTTCGTTTAAGAGTAAATTAGGTTATGGACGTTTCTGCGGCATCCACTTCTCAAATCCTCACTGCTTCTTATAAAGAAATACTCTTATGCCTCTGTGGTGCCACTCCAGTGATCTAGAGATGACCTTCTAACCTCCCGTCCTCAAATCCTGGACCATTACCGACCCAAGATCACATCATGAAAGACAGAGAATGTGTTAATGGCCTGGCCTTTAGAGACGAGGGAAAGTTGACCTGCCATCCTAAGAGACGTCTATGTTGCTGGAAAGATAGCAGGAGAACGGTGGACAGAGAGAGGTCCACAATGTCCAAGCTTACAACGCTTGCAGTGCCAGAGACCAGGGTTCGATCCCGACTACGGGTGCTGACCGTACGGAGTTTGTACGTTCTCCCTGTGACCACGTGGGTTTTCTCCGAGATCTTCGGTTTCCTCCCACACTCCAAAGACGTACAGGTTTGTAGGTTAATTGGCGTGGTATAAATGTAAATTCTTCCTACTGTGTGTGTAGGATAGCGTTAGTGTGCGGGGATCGCTGGTTGGTGCGGACGAAGGGCCTGTTTCCGCACTGTATCTCTAAACTAAACTAAACGTAACTTAATTAAACTAAACACTGCAGTCAAGCTGCAGCCTGAAGAGGGGTCTCGACCCGAGACGTCACCCACCTTGTGCCACAGTCAAGCTTCATTGTTTAATGGGGAATTGCATTTCCTGCAAGTCCCACTCATTTTAGACAGGCACATGGATATGTGGGAGAACATGGATTATGTGCAGGCAGATGTGATCCCTCGGTGCTCAGGAGACTGAGGGGTGATATTCATAGCGGTGGAATTGGGTCTTTTACCCAGTTGAGGTATAAAGCAAAACAGAGGACATAGGATGAAGAGGGAAGATTGAATAGAACCTGAGAAGCAATGAATTAACTCAGAGAGTGGTGGGTGTATGGAACGAGTTGCTAGAGAAGGTAGTTGAGGCAGGGACAATAAATTTAACAGACACTTGGACAGGTACATGGATAGTAAATGTTTAGGGGGATGTGGGCCAAACGCAGGCTGGTGGGATGAGTTTAAATCGGGCATCTTGCTTGCCAGGGGTGAGTTGGGCCAAAGGGCCCATTGCCATTGCTGTATTATAAGTTCATGTCAGAGTAGTAGAATTAGGCCATTCGGCCCATCGAATCTACTCCACCATTCAATCACGGCCATCATGGATCTATCTTTCCCTCTCAACCCCATTCTCCTGCCTTCTCCCCATAACCTATGACACCTCTAACCAATCAAGTATCTGTCAATCCGCCTTAAAAACAGCTTCCACAGCCGTCTGTGGCAATTAATTCCACAGATTCATCATCCTCTGACTAAAGAAATTCCTCCTCATGTATTAGTTAATGAATAGGTTTCCCTATCAGGCCAGGTAACTGTGGGCCGAAGGGCCTGTTCCTGTACAGTAGTATTCCTGAAGCCCCCACATTAACAGAGATTGCTACATTTTAATTACACATGTTTACGATCACTGACACAAGCTGAATATCCGAGTGTGTTGACTTTGGAAGCACAGATTTTAATGGCCGGCGCTTGGCTTGTGAGATGAATGATAATGAACTAATAACACCTCGTGTATGGGGTGCTTGGGGACCGGTGTTGTGCTGACATCTGCTGAGAGCTGGTCCCATAGGTGTGGTGTAACGGCCATGTGGCATGTGGCACTGATCGGATGTGACCAGCTCCAACCCTCTGTGCTGGCCCCAGCTGTGGCCTGCGACAAGCTGATCCCATTTACACGACTCTGTGAACGACAACACTGCGCCAACGGGTCGCAAACAACACACTGCACCACCACATGACCCGTGAGTTTGTGACAGTCCTGCTTCCTATCCCACAGTACAGGCCTTCCAATAACACCCCGCGCAAGATGAGTTTATGAATGTTTAACGCGTACATATTAAGTTTCCAAGACTCTGCATAATGGAATTCTACTTTGTTTATTTGAGGTGGGTTAAAATATCTCATCTCTGATGAATTGTGGACAAATAAACTTGATAGAAATGTTTTAAGCATTCAGGCAATAATCTTTGGTGCAGGATAATTTCAGAAATTAGATAGCTGCTATGATGAATTAGCATCAGTAAAAGACTGCTATAATTTATTTGATTCAATAAATGCATGTGTACTGGTGCTACCCATCCTGCCACAGCCCAGATCACATCATTTATGTTCTTTAATTATATATAAGCCAAATGTTTTTCTTTGGTAATATCATGCTGCTCTATGCGGCCTGGGCTATTTTGGACAATACCATGTTACTTAAGAATACGCTCCCACAAGTTACAGTTTTAAAATCAATAATAACCTTCGAAAGGTGACTTTCAACGATGAAAGTAGCCTGGTTACTTAAAATAAAGTCTCTTACACAACACACGTTATGATGTAAGGCCCCCTCAGTCTGTTTATCAGCAAGGGGAAATAGGATCGAATGTGTGCGATTATTCGGTGTGTATCTGTCCACACAATTAAATAACTTCAGCAAGAATGTAGGAATGTACAGACAGAACTCTGATTAACTGACTACTGCATTGTACTTTGCTTGGGCAGTTTACACCCCAGCGGTATGAACATTGACTTCTCCAATTTCAGGTAGTCCTTGCTTTCTCCCTCCTTCCCCTCCCCTTCCCAGCTCTCCCACAGCCCACTGTCTCCGCCTCTTCCTTTTTTCCCCCTCACCGCCCCCTCCCCGACATGAGTTTGAAGAAGGGTCTCGACCCGAAACGTCGCCTATTTCTTCTCTCCATAGATGATGCCTGACCCGCTGAGTTTCGCCAGCATTTTTGTCTACCTTCGATTTTTCCAGCATCAGCAGTTCTTTCTTAAACATTGCATCTTACCTGTTCTTTAGGGGTATTTATTTAATGTTTAGACTGTTTGATGAGGGCAAGACTTTTAGCTCAGTTTGGTTTGGTTTGAAGAAGGGTCTCGACCCCAACCGTCACCCATTCCTTCTCTCCAGAGATGCTGTCTGACCAGCTGAGTTACTGCAGCTTTGGTTAGGTTTGGTTTCATTTAATTTAGTTTATTGTCACGTGTACCGAGGTACAGTGAAAAGTTTTTGTTGCGCGCTAACCAGTCAGCAGAAAGACAATACATGATTACAATCGAGCCGTCCACAGTGTACAGATACATGATAAAGGGAATAACGATTCCTGCAAGATAAAGTCCAGTAAAGTCTGATTAAATAATGTCTGAGGCTTTGATTTGAGGTAGATAATATCTCAGTACTGTTCTGTAGTTGTTGAGAGGACGGTTCAGTTGCCTGATAACAGCTGGGAAGAAACTGTCCCTGAATCTGGAGGTGTGTGTTTTCAAACTTCTATATCTTTTGTATGTTGGGAGAGGGGAGAAGAGGGAGTGGCCTGTGGTGAGACTGGTCCTTGATGATGCTGCTGGCCTTGCCGAGGCAGCGTGAAGTGTAGATGGAGTCAATGGAAGGGAGGTTGGTTTGTGTGATAGTCTGGGAGCAATCAGTATCTATTTATCTCGACCCAAAACGTCACCCATTCCTTCGTTCCATAGATGCTGCCTCACCCGCTGAGTTTCTCCAGCATTTTTGTCTACCTAAGGAGACCTGGACAGGTGCATGGATAGGAAAGGTTTAGAGGAATAGGGGCCAAATTCCCATATTCCTCGAAACCTTTCCCGTCCATGTACTTGTCCAAGTGGGACAAGTTGATATTGGGTTTGTTGGCCAGCATGGATGAGTTGGGCTGAAGGGCCTGTTTCCCTGCCGTGTGTCTCTCTAACGTCACAGAATTAGCTCACTGGCCCTGGTTATTCTGAGTTGCCAGCACCAGAGCCAGCGCATTTCCCTCTGTTGGTACGTTAGTGAGAAATTAAATTAAACGCAACAAATGTCGTGGACGTCGATTCCTGAAAGAAGACCAATCAGTTTAAATTAAATTTATGGGTTTGATCTGGATGAATATTATTTATCTTAAACAAGAATTTTCATCCAATCTGGAAATGAACCATGCCAATCCACTGTGGCCCCAAGCATTTCTCTTTAAGTATATAAATATCCCCTCACATTTGAAATGGTAATTTTCCATTGTTCATAGTTATATCCTCTCGCCATGCAATGGAGATTAGACTATCCTTCATTATCCTGCTTTGTGGCTGTCCGGATAGAGAGATGTGACACATCGCGTCTCGCTCACTCTGTGCAGTCTCTTCACCGTTGAATCTTCCTCTGAAGAGGACAATCAGCCTATCCCTCCCATTAGGGAGTATTAGCGACAGGGAAAAGGTGGACAGACTTGGATTGATTTCTCCAGAACGCTGGAGGTTGGAGGGAGACAATAGACAATAGACAATAGGTGCAGGAGGAGGCCATTTGGCCCTTCGAACCAGCACCGCCATTCAATGTGATCATGGCTGATCATCCACAATCAGTACCCCGTTCCTGCCTTCTCCCCATATCCCCTGACTCCGCTATCTATTAAGAGCCCTATCTAGCTCTCTCTTGAAAGTATCCAGATAGAAGTAGGGCGGGCAAGATGGCGCAGAGGTGCTGCCTTACAGCGCTTGCAGTGCCGGAGACCCAGGTGCTGGCTCGAAGGGCCGAATGGCCTACTCCTGCACCTATTGTCCATTGTCTACGGGTGCTGTCTGTACGGAGTTTGCACGTTCTACCCATGACTTGCGTTGGTTTTCCCTGAAATCTTCGGTTTCCTCCCACACTCCAAGGATGTACAGGTTTGTAGGTTAATTGGCTCGGTGTATGCGTACATTGTCCCTAGTGCGTGTAGGATAGTGTTAGTGTGCGGGGATCGCTGGTCGGTGAGGAATCAGTGGGACAAAGGGCCTGTTTCTGCGCTGGATCTCTAAACTAAACTTAAAAACTAAAGTACATAAAATTATGAGAGGCACAGATAGGGTGGACAGTCAGAACCTTTTCCTCTGAGTGGAAATGTCAAAGACAAGAGGGTATAGGTTTTAGATGAGAGGGACAAAGTTTAAAGGAGATGTGCTTTTTTTACACAGAGGGTGGTGGGTGCCTGGAACGCGCTGCCAGGGGTGGTGGTGGAGGCAGATACGATCGTGGTGTTGATGAGGCTTTTAGACAGGCACGTGGATATGCAGGGAATGGAGGGATATGCAAGCAGATGAGATTAGGTTATCTTGGAACATGTTTGTCATGGACATTGTGGGCCGAAGGGCCTGTTCCTGTGCTCCACTGGTCAATGTTCAATGTCCACCTGCAATGTTAACTGCCTGACCATCTTCCACTTATAGTAAGTTTTAATATCAGCATGCCCTGACCATGACCAAGTGTTGATGTAACTCCTCATTCACTCACCTTTACCTGCTAGGACTGTCTCAGATTTAAAATCCTCACATTTTCAACATTCTTTCATGGACTCGTCCCTCCCCTGATCTCTAACCTTCTCCACCACTCTAGTCCTTTGGAAATCCCACTTTCTCCACTTCTAACTACGACAGTCCTAAGGGGCGGCACGGTGGCGCAGCGGTAGAGTTGCTGCCTTACAGCCGCCAGAGACCCGGGTTCGATCTTGACTACGGGTGCTCTGCCATGACCTGCGTGGGTTTCCTCCGGGTGCTCTGGTTTTCTCCCACATTTCAAAGACATGCAGGTTTGTAGGCTACTTGGCTTGGTATAATTGTAAATTGTCCCTAGTGTGTGGGATAGTGCGAGTGTACGTGGATCGCTGGTCGGCGCAGACTTGCTGGACTAAAATGCCTGTTTCTGCGCTGTATTTTAATCTAAACTAAAGTAAACACATGTTGATGTAACTCCTCATGATCGCTGGTCGGTGCGGACATGGTGGGCTAAAATGCCTGTTTCCGCACTGTCTCTCTAAACTAAATTATTGTTCCACACTTTAACCCTCTCCACATCTGTAATTCTCTCCTCTTTTACGACTCTTCTTAAATTGATCAAGGTTTGGGTTGTGTAGACTGATATCATTGTTTGAGTCTTGGTGTCTGTTATTACCTTGTAGGTTGCCAGGTGAATATTACTGAGCAGATACAATAGTGTGGTTTGGTCCAGATCAATGGGACTTCAAACTTCATTTCTCCAACTTCCTCAGGTGCTTTTGCTTTCAACATCCTCCAAGATTTAGTTTTGTTTAGTTTAGTGTAGAGATACAGCACAGAAACAGGCCCTTCGGCCCACCGAGTCCGTGCCGACCAGCGATCCCCGCACACTAACACCATCCTACACACTAGGGATATTTACATTTATACCAAGCCAATTAACCTATAAACCTGTACGTCTTTGGAGTGTGGGAGGAAACCGAAGATCTCGGAGCAAACCCACGCTGGGTTTTGGAGATTTTTGTGAACTTGGTCGAGCAGTTAGGATTTTTAACTTCAACGAAATGGAGTTTGTAAGTTCTCAAAATGTTTTAATAATCCAAGACCTGGTGTAAATTGTGAATGCAATTTCTTTCTTTAAAACTATATGTATAACATTGATACTGTAGTGTCTGTTTTCTTGGTGTAGCGAGTTTGTTTCTTTGACGACATAGCTATGATATGAATGCTTCATACTGGTGAGATCTGCTTTATTCATGACTAACCCTGCTGTTATCAAAGTAACTTCCAGCTTATTAGCGACAAAAGACTTTTATCCTTTGTGCTGCCCTGTTCACCAGTGCTTCCTGAATTAAACTGCTGTTTCCTGCCCTTTATATGCATGACCACATCTGGGTAGCTTGCTCACAGCCCTGCTTCTTAATAACAATCACCTTCCCTTTCAGTCTCTCTTGATTGTCCGTAATTCACTCTGACAGATATTGCCTGACAACTTGCCTGCATTTCCCTCCCTGCGCGACCCAAACTAACTCTAAGCACTTACACAGCCTGTCATTTCTAATATTTGATTTCATTTTATGTTATTTCTTTTCGAGACTGATGGAACAAAACAGCAGAGTGTTGATCAGATATGAAGGCAGCATACTAAACAAGAAGGAGTTAAAACTATATTATTATTTAAAACCTTACTGCACGACTGAATACCTTCGCATTAACGCTTCGTTTTTACTTTTGACATTTATATTAAGTTGAAAATGATCTCTTATAGTTTCTGCAAAGCATTTTCTCGAGTTTGAATTAAATTCAGTCTTTTGAATCAAAGCCTTAAATTAAACAAGTTGCTTCTTAGCTTCAGTGTACCGGCCCATTAACAAACTTTATTAAAGATGGGTGTTGACGCAAGATTGTTCTGTGTATTCAAAGCTATATCAAGGCTTGATGGATTCTCAGCGGGCTGCATTGTGCTGTATTCAATCCTTTGTCAAATTCTACCTTGTGTCTGGGAACTCTCATTTGCCCCAAGTACTAAACGCAGGCGAATTGGCATGTTTGGCTTGTGATTCTCACATGCTATTACTTCGAACGTGTTCTGATGCCCTGCTAGGTTAGCACATGTGTCCAACCCTGTCTCTGGAACACAATGGGTTGAACGCTGATGGAATGGTCACATACTGTGGGTAAGGCCAGGCCAAGTGTTTGGGTAATGAGGGTCGCTGAGTAGAGGAGAGGTGAAAAGGATTTGTATTTCAATGAACACAAAAATGGACGTTGAAAATTGCTGCCAAAGGAATTGCTAATATTTTAATCCTGAAACACGAGGAGAACATTCTGATTGCATTCTGTCACTGGACAGTGGACAATTTATTTCAAAGATAAATTCTCGAGTCAAAACAAACTGTTCTACTCATAATATTTATTGTATTATTTTGACCAAGTATTTTGCGGTAATTAAGAACATTTATGCAGCTTTGCATTTTCTTATTACTCAAAGGTCACGGTCTACTGAGTTAAAAAAAAAAACCCATCTTACTACAAGAAGCTGCTCGAATATATATTGATCTTAGCATTTTGCATTTACTGACTAGTCTAAATTCCATAATGTTGTTGGCAGGATAGTGTTAAAATAGTGTGAAGAAGGGTCTCGTCCCGAAACGTCACCCATTCCTTCACTCCAGAGATGATGCCTGTCCCGCTGAGTTACTCCAGTATTTTGTGCCTGTCTTTAGTGTTATAATAGTGTGGCATTTCCTTACTGTCTGATTCTGGGCATCGTGTCAGAAAACGAGCGATGACTGAACGTGGCTCTTGAATTATCCCGAACATTTCAACCCAAACTGCTCGATAGTTGAGCAGTTTCAGACTGACACGCAGATGACAATCTGCTGCTGCTGCTTTGTTGTGAAGTCAGCAACATGCAATGAGATGGTGTTTGTAGGATGATGGCTGTGCTGTTTTAAACACAAGTGACTTAAACAAAGGCAGCCCAGATTCTGATTCAGTGGAACAATAAGGTCCTTAAAACAGCTCTCATCATACTGGTATGTTAATCAAACATTTGTAACGCTCACATCATTGAAAATATACAATTCTTTGTGCTTTTAACAATGACCTGTCATTACTTATTCTGCCCTTTCTCTTTGAACAGATCTCATTTTCTTAGAGGTGTTGGTTTTTCAGTTTATAACTGGTTCTTCCTTATTTTACTTCCCATTTTCTCTCGCGTCTGTTATTTTTTTTTCTAAACCAACACTCCTCATCACAATTTAAATTGGCATAACACAATGGAGTAATTGCAACGGCAACAGCTGCCTGTTATATGCGCAGTCCTTAGTTTTGGACTATAGATGATTTATTGAAATCAGCAAAGTGGTGTGACTAGGGCTTGCATTATGCAACTGTATACCCTATTGACATTTACGTTTGATAAAGACAGAAAATTGCTGTGCATCCCGACTCTGATGACAAATTCTAGTTGATCCGATGCAAATTCTGCCAATAATTAAAAGGAATGTCAGCTCCAGATGTGACTATAATGGAACCTTATGAAGCTAGTGAGAGAAAAATTGCCTGGAATGAAACCGAGAAAGTCAAGCACACACCTGGCCCTAACAAAGATTACATTTACTGACTCCTCTACTATCACGTTACAGCGACTGAACTCAAGGAGCAGCTGTGGAGAAAGGCCTGGAAAATCGGCATGTAAATAGCAGTACATTGTTAACTAAATCAGTTGCTGAGGAAAAGATCTGCCAGACTTTAATGATGATCTATGTACAAATACAGCCTTGGCAGTAGCTTGAAGAGGCAGATGAAAAATCTCATATCTTTTTTGCGTTGTCGGATCATAAACGCCTTGTTCGACTGCCATGAGGCTTGGTACAAAGGCGGCAAACTTGCCAATGTCTTTACACAAGACTTTGAGGTGCAGAATTCTCATTTGTCATCAGGATATTTATTCATTCGACCAAATAGCCTTTGTATTTCTATCCTTATTGTATTTCCGTTCCAGACTAAAGCTCCAGGGAGCGATCTACGTCCTGTGATGGACAGTCACTCTGTGTAAATATCAAGTCCCCACAGTCCAGTTGCGCAGTGGGTAGAGCTGCTGCCTCACGGCGCCAGAGACACAGGTTTAATACAATCCTCTGCCGCTGGAGTTTGCACGTTCTCCCTGTGAATGCATGGATTTTCTCCAGGTGCTTCGGTTTCCTCCCACATCCCAAAGACGTGCGGGTTTGTAGGTTAATTAGTTGCCCTCTATAAATTGCCCCTACGCCATGTGTCCATGACACTTTGTGTTTTGCTCAAGATTCCAGCATCTGCAGTTCCTGTGGTTCCAGACCACTAGCAATGTTGGGACACTCCCTGGACAGGGAAGACTCAAAAAGCTGGAGTAACTCAACGGGTCAGACAGCATCTCTGGAGAAAAGGAATAATAGACAATAGACAATAGGTGCACGAGGAGGCCATTCGGCCCTTCAAGCCAGCACCGCCATTCAATGTGATCATGGCTGATCATCCACAATCAGTACCCCGTTCTTGCCTTCTCCCCTGACTCCGCTATCTCCAAGAGCTCAATCTAGCTCTCTCTTGGAAGTTTCCAGAGAACCGGCCTCCACCGACCTCTGAGGCAGAGATGATGTTTTGGGTTGAGACCCTTCTTCACACTGTTCCAGGACAGTGGCTGTATCTCCATGGTGTCCAACTCAACTGTTCTCTCCCATGAGGGGAATAGTTGTGATCCTGTCATTGCCACTTCATTCAGACTTCAGACTCCAGACTTGTCGAGGTCCTCTATAACACAGTAGCACCGACTCTAAACTCATCATCGTAAGGAGTGCCGTACCCTCACTGGGAATTAAGTTTTAGTTTTAGGAAATACAGCGCGGAAACAGGCCCTTCAGCCCACCGAGTCCGCACCGACCAGCGATCCCCGCACACTAACACTATCCTACACACACTAGGAACAATTTACGCTTATACCAAGGCAATTTATCTACAAACCTGCACGTCTTTGGAGTGAGGGAGGAAACCGAAGATCTCTTTTTTATTGCAATTAAGAAAAAATATATTATGTGTGCAAAAGAGATTTGGACACATGCATGGATAGGACAGGTTTAGAGGGACACGGGCCAAAAGGGGGCAGGTGGGACTAGTGTAGATGGGCCAATTTGGTTGGAGTGAGCAAATTGGGCCGAAGGGTCTGTTTCCATGCTGTACGGAGCTATGACTCGAAGGCCATTACTGGGAGAATGGGAATAAATAAAGAAGTTTGTTTCGGATAAAACCCACGCAGGTCACGGGTAGAACGTACAAACTCCGTACATGCAGCACCGGTAGTCGGAATCGAACCTGGGTCTCCGGCGCTGCGAGCCCTGTAAGGCAGCAACTCTACCGCTGCGCCACCATGCCACACCAGCACCACAGCATCAATGTGGCTGGTTCAATGTAGTATCTCGTCAATAGTGAACCTCTAGGATATTGATGATGGGACAACGTATTATATAGAACAATAATGGGACATCATAATATCCTGCTATTGATGGGTCATTATTATACCATCAATAATGGCTGAAGAAGAGTCTCGACCCGAAATGTCACCCATTCCTTCTCTCCAGAGTTACTCCAGCTTTTTGTGTCTATCACATGTCATAATAATACTATGGTTTTGTTATTCGATGCCATAATATTAAATGACCATAATATTGAATGGCTTATCCTTTATTGATGCCATTGATAGCACGTGGCTGGATTCCCTCTTGCCAGGCAATGCCATGGCATGTATGTTACTTGCTGTTTATCGGCCCATGCCTGCAAGTTGTCTAGGTCTAGCTCCAGCAGTGGCTTCATTAGTGAAGAATGTGTAGCCTTGAACATTGTGAAATCTTCAGCAAACATCTAACTCATTTCTAACTTGTGAATGAACGAAGGTTGTTGATGAGGCAGCTGCTGATGGTTTGGCCCAGAAACAGTCCTGAGGATGTCCTGCAGTGAATCCTGGTGGGATGATTGACCTTGAGCAACCATGACCACCTTTGTCCATGCATCTTTGATGACCATGAGCTTCAGCTTCACCAGGATGTGTTGACCGCATCTGGTCAAACGCTGTCCTGGTGATAATTGTGTCAAATTCACTTCACGTCTAGATGTAAACTCAACCGATAGTTTAAACTATGAAAATCTCTTCCATTTGGATAGGTACATGGATAGAAAGGTTTAGAGGAATGTGGGCCAATTGGGATAAGCTTAAAATGCAACTAGACTGTCGCCACATGGTCTCCGGGGTGTTGCCTGTATGGTTGTGAGTCGTCTCCTCAGTCGCACAAAGAGTCGTAGCGTCTTTCTGGTCGCCGCTGGATTTTCAACATGTTGAAGAATGTTTGGAGACAGTCGGCGACAGTGGGTTTGATGCCAATGAGCGTAGCTTGACTTCTCCTGATGTAGGTGCTGTAGTAGCTGCCGCCAGGTTAACGTAGGTGGTCGCCAGGTTAATGTAGGTGGTCGCCAGGTTAATGTAGGTTGTCGCCAGGTGCTGTCTTTGGACTTTTGTTGTTGTTAAAGGAATGGTTCTATTTCAAATTTTATGTTGAAGGGGGGTCCAGTCACCGTTTTCTCGGCGACCTGCTACGACTATGACAGTCGCCTGCAGTCGCCTAAAAATAGCCTAAGTGGGACAGGCCCTTAACTAAGCAAGAGCCTTTCATTCTCCATTTAAAACATTCCCAGTGACTATCTAACTGTACCTTTGGTTTGAGATTATTCCCACCTTTAAAGGAAATGTGTGGGGCAAACAATTACACAGAGGGTGATGGGTGCCTCGAACATGCCTGGGGTGGTGGTGGAGGCAGTTACGATAGTGGTGTTTAGGAGGTTTTTTGATAGATACACGGATATGCAGGGAATAGAGGGATACAGATCATGTACAGATGGTAGAGATTAGTTTAACTTGGCATCATGTTCGACACGGACATCGTGGGCCGAAGGGCCTGTTCCTGTGTTCCATGTTCCATGTTCTACAATATCGGCATTACTGCTTACAATGTAAGTCAAAGTCCTCGCAGCTCTCTCTTGCTTCAGAAATGTGTCCACTGGTCCTCTATGGCTTTTTACAATGAACATTCCCCTTTAGTGAAGGAATCACATTGTTAGTCTTGTTTTCGCCAGCTTCAATGGCTAATGGATGTATGCTGGAGATATGGGGCCTGCTCTGTTGTCACGTAAAAGGGTTTACATTTTTGGTGTGATACATGTTTGATGGGAGAGTTTCTTCCCAGCTGTTATCATGCATCCTCTGACCAGCTAGAGAGTGGTCCTGACCTCCCATCTATTTCATTGGACACTTTCAAACCATCTTTAACCGGAATTTACAGGACTTTATCCTATATTTAACGTTATACCCTTTATCCTGTATCTGTACACTGTGGACAGCTTAATCATCTATAGTCTTTCCACTGACAGGATAGCACGCACCAAAAAAGTTTTTCACTGTACCTCGGTACACGTCACAGTATAGAACTCAACTAAAATGGCACCAACCTCAGGCAAATGGTTTGGATTCTGCTTTGGTCGACCAGGCTTCACCAATCCTCTTTAAATGGACACTCCTGTACATTTTTAGTTTAATTTAGAGATACAGTGCAGAAACAGGCCCTTCGGCCCACCGAGTCCGCACCGACCAGTGAACCCCGCACACTATCATCACCCTACACACACTGGGGACAATTTTACATTCACAGTGCCCTCCATAATGTTTGGGACAAAGACCCATCATTTATTTATTTGCCTCTGTACTCCACAATTTGAGATTTGTAAAATAAAAAAAATCGCATGTGGTTAAAGTGCACATTGTCAGATTTTAATAAAGGCCATTTTTATACATTTTGGTTTCACCATGTATAAATTACAGCTGTGTTTATACATAGTCCCCCCATTTCAGGGCACCATAGTTAGGGACACATAGGCTTCACAGGTGTTTGTAATTGCTCAGGTGTGTTTAATTGCCTCCTTAATGCAGGTATAATAAAGCTCTCAGCACCTAGTCTTTCCTCCAGTCTTTCCATCACCTTTGGAAACATTTATTGCTGTTTATCAACATGGACCAAAGTTGTGCCAATGAAAGTCAAAGAAGCCATTATGATTGCGAAACACGAATAAAACTGTTTTATAAGACATCAGCCAAACCTTAGGCTTACCAAAATCAACTGTTTGGAACATCGTTGAGAAGAAAGAGAGCACTGGTGGCCTTACTAATCGCAAAGGGACTGCAGGCCAAGGAAGACCTCCACAGCTGATGACAGAATAATTCTCTCTATAATAAAGAAAAATCCCCAAACACCTGTCCGACAGAGCAGAAACACTCTTCAGGAGTCAGGTGTGGATTTGTCAATAACCACTGTCCACGGAAGACGTCATGAACAGAAATACAGAGGCTACACTGCAAGATGAAAACCACTGGTTAGCCGCAACAATAGGATGGCCAGGTTACAGTTTGCCAAGAAGTACTTAAAAGAGCAACCACAGTTCTGGATAAAGGTCTTGTGAACAGATGAGAGGAAGATTCACATATCAGAGTGATGGCAAGAGCAAAGTATAGAGGTGAGAAGGAACTGCCCAAGATCCAAAGCATACCACCTCATCTGTGAAACACGGTGGTGGGGGTGTTATGGCCTGGGCATGTATGGCTGCTGAAGGTACTGGCTCACTTATCTTCATTGATGATACAACTGCTGATGGTAGTAACATAATGATTCTGTAGTGTATAGACACATCCTATCTGCTCAAGTTCAAACAAATGCCTCAAAACTCATTGGCCGGCGGTTCATTCTACAGCAAGACAATGATCCCAAACATACTGCTAAAGCAACAAAGGAGTTTTTCAAAGCTAAAAAATGGTCAATTCTTGATTGGCGGTCATTGCTTGCAAAAGGATATGCAACAAAATACTAAACAAGACTACTTTCATTTACATGACATTGCTGTGTCCCAAACATTATGGTGCCCTGAAATGGGGGGTCTATGTATAAACACAGCTGTAATTTCTACATGGTGAAACCAAAATGTATAAAAATGGCCTTTATTTAAAATCTGACAATGTGCACTTTAACCACATGTGATTTTTTTCTATTACAAATCTCAAATTGTGGAGTACAGAGGCAAATAAATAAATGACGGGCCTTTGTCCCAAACATTATGGAGGGCACTGCATACCAAGTCAATTAACTAACAAACCTGTACGCCTTGGAAGTGTGGGAGGAAGCCGAAGATCTCGGAGAAACCTCACGCAGGCCACGGGGAGAACATACAAACTACATACAGACCAGCACCCGTAGTCAGAATAGAACTTGGGTCTCTGGTGCTGAAAGGCAGCAAATCTACCGCTGCGCCACCATGCCACATACATTGCATTAAATAATTTGCATTAAACAAAATACCTTAGAATTTCTTGATGCTGCATCCATAGATGTTGTAATTTTGCAAACTCCATCAAAAGTAAGATTGTGCACTAAATTATTTTGATTGAATTCACTCATGGATTAAACCACAAAGCTATGACATTGCACACAGTCCAAGAAACTGACAAAGCAGCAGTAGCCAGCAGCACCTTCATATAGACAATTAATGCACTCATAGGCCACCTATAAACCTCGCAGTGTTTTGACATAAAACACATTGGGGCAGCGGTAGAGTTACTACCTTACAGAGCTCACAGCGCCAGAGACCCGGGTTCGATCCCGACTAAGGGTGTCGCCTGTACGGACTTTGTACGTTCTCCCCATGACCGAGATGTTTGGTTTCCTCCCACACTCCAAAGATGTTCAGGTTTGTAGGTTAATTGGCTTAGTATAAGTGTAAATTGTCCCTAGTGTGTGTAGGATAGTTTTAATGTGTGGGGATCGCTAGTCGGTGCGGACTCGGTGGGCCGAAGGACCTGTTTCCACGTTGTATCTCTGAAAACAAATGCACCATTTCATTAACTGAAATATTTTGTTTGTGACCATGTTATGAGCTTCTGGTTTAGTTCATTACTGTCACATGTACTGAGGTACAGTGAAAAGCCTTTTTGTTGCTTGCTACCCATTCAGTGAAGAGACTGCACATAATTACAATCAACCCGTTCACAGTGTAGTGTTTAAGAGTTTAACAGTCGTTGAACAGTGGTGCAGCGGTAGAGTTGCTTTGACTAGATTCCACAGTGGAGCGTAACATGGAGACACAAGCTCAAATTTAAGTTCAAGTTCAAATGTATTTGTCACATGCACCATAAGGTGCAGTGAAATGTAATTTACCATGCAGCTCACCGGTGGTCGGGGCCCTGACCCTCTGTAGTCACCACTATGGATGGCCCTCTGGTCGGGATGGTCGGAACGACGACGTCGGGACAGGTCGAGCACACCCCGCAGCCCGGAGCTCCCAAATCGGCCACCTCCTTACTGGAGACCGCGGCTTCCAGATGTTGTAGGCCGCAGGCCGGCGGTCGGAATGTTTCTCCAGCGACCCCCAGCGAGGTATCGCCCGCTCCGCGATGGAAGGTCGGCTCCACACCGGCCCCCAGAAGCTCCACAGACCCAGGCTCCAGGATGTTGTAGGCCGCAAGCCAGCGGTCGGAGCGCTTCTCCAGCGACCCCCAGCGAAGGATCCACGATGGAAGGTCCACTCCACACCTGCCCCCAGAAGCTCCACAGACCCAGGCTCCAGGATGTTGTAGGCCACAGGCCAGTGGTTGGAGTGTTTCTCCGGCGACCCCCAGCAACGGGGTCTGCGATGTTAAAGTCCCCGCTGCGCCTCCGCTGAAGCTCTGGGCCCGACTCAAGGAAAGGCCGCACCAAACCAGCTGTAAGGCCTCGAGGAAGGGGGGGGGGGCAAAGAAGCGACAAGAAAGGAAGTTGCATCTCCGTCAAGGTAGTTGCCTGAAAACGGTTTCCCCCTATTCCCCCCCACCACCCCCCACCACCTCCCACCACCCCCCCCCCCCCCCCCCACCACCCCCCCCCCCCCACCACCCCATTAGCTCTTAGGGCTAATGGAATCAAGGGATATGGGGAGAAAGCAGGAACGGGGAACTGATTTTGGATGATCAGCCATGATCACGTTGAATGGCGCTGCTGGCTCGAAAGGCCGAATGGCCTACTCCTGCTCCTATTTTCTATATTTCTATGTCACCCATTCCTTCTCTCCAGAGATGCTGCCTGTCCCGTTGAGTTACTCCAGCACTTGGTGTCCATACCCTCCGGAAAGGTTGAGTTGCACTGTCAAGGAATACTCTAACTTCAACTTTGACCCCCCTGCCCTGCACCCTCATGTCTGCCATAGTATTTATCAAGTCTCTGTAACAACATTCTTCCAAAGCCATTTATCTTTTTATGTAAACAGTGAAACTAAAACATTACAAAGATGTTTTTTTTTAATGCTTCAGACTTGTCATGTGAATATATATCTTGCCCAAAGTAAGAAAGTATAATGTGCAATTAATGACAGTTGCCGCTGCGATCAGCTAATTCCCGTTGTAAATCAGATAAACGATGTTCAGATATGTAAAACTGTAACTTTGTAGTTCTATCTGTTTTCCTCATTGGTTGCATTAACTATAATGCAGGGAGCTGACGGAGTCAATGGCAATAATAGATTATAAATGAAGCTCAATTAAAAAGCAGAATTAAGACATCACAGGGCTTGAGGACCTTAAATTATTTCCACTTGCTCGTCTACTTTTATGATCACTGCAAAGCTGCAGAAATATGAACATTAGAATAGGTGCGGCACTCTCCTCTAATTAGCTTAACTTTTGATTTAATGGATTTATGATTTTTTTTAATTGAAGATAAAATGACATAAAACTAGAATATCTGGCTGTACCAGCAGTAGAGTTTGTGTTGTTATGTCTGCAGTTTCAAGCCTGTAAAGACACAACTGAATCATTCATGTATTCCTACCAGTGAGTGTAAATAAGGTTGAGTGTAAAGAATCTTCTCTAATTAACCACACTACAATTAAAGGATTCACCAAACTAAATTGAACCCTGTCTCTGTGCTTACTAGCTGAATCCTACCACCTGTCACAACAGCACTTTGTTCAATCTGTGAAGCACAATCTTTCTAGCAAATACAGCAGAGAAAGAGAAAACAGCAATTATTCCTTTCCTTTCCTCTTCAATGCCTTGTTGTATGTCACGTGGGAGTCAGGTTCATGCATTGTGATCTTTCAGGATCTGGGGCTCCGAAGCACAATTGTGGACAACACCACTGTAACCATTCCCAACGCCTCTATCACCAAGTCTGGTTGTACCGACCACACAGGTGTCACGTTCACTGGCCAAAGCACAACCCCAGGCTAATGCATCATCTTGCTAATACTCTCGTAAATGCAGCCACAGATTATGAGACTAGATGACAACAAATTATTTGTACACATTAGTCCCTCATTATAGTTTTTTTTTCTGAATGTGCATGGTTGCCTCTTAGCCCTGTGAGCCTGTAACACTCTCTGACAAAATGTTGGAGAAACTCAGCGGGTGAGGCAGCATCTATGGAGCGAAGGAAATAGGCAACGTTTCGGGTCGAGACACTTCTTCAGTCCTGCTCACCAGCACCATCCTTACCTGAAATTGGAGAAGTCAATGTTCATACCACTAGGGTGTAAACTACCTAAGCGAAAGATGAGGTGCTGCTCCAATTTGCGGTGGGACTCACTTTGGCCGTGGAGGAGGCCCAGGACAGAAAGGTTGGATTTGTAATGGGAGGGGGAGTTGAAGTGCTGAGACACAGGGAGATCAGGTTGGTTATTGTGAACTGAGCGGAGGTGTTGGGTGAAGTGATCGCCAAGCCTATGCTAGGTCTCGCCGATGTAGAGCAGTTGACACCTGGACACCTCTTATCCAAATCATCCCAGCATCCGTATGAGTCTAGACACAAACTGCTGGACAGGCAGCATCTCTGGAGAGAATAAATGGGTGACGTTTCGGGTCGAGACCCTTCTTCAGACTGGTTAGGGATAAGGGAAACGAGAGATATAGACGGTGATGTGGAGAGATAAAGAACAATGAATGAAAGATATGCAAAAAAGTTATGATGATAAAAGAAACAGGCCATTGTCAGCTGTTTGTTGAGCTAAGGAATGAAAACCAAACGTTCTCCTTCTCCCAGTCGCCAGAGATGAGCGGAAAGTTGATAGTGTCCTCAAACTCGAATCAATATCACATTGTTTACCACTGTCAGTGGGCCACAACAGTGGGCCTCTGTGTGAAAGATGCATTATAATGATGCCTTGATTATTGTTATCATTCATAAACATTCTTAGAATTTCAGTCTGAATAATGGTCCCGACCTGAAAAGTCAACTGTTCCTTCTCTCCAGAGATGCTGCCTGACCCGCAGTTACTCCAGCACTTTGTGTCTATCTTCGGTATAAACCGGCATCTGCAGTTCCTTCCTATACATTCTTAGATCTATGATACGATACAATACGATAGAACTTTATTTATCCCAGGAAGGAAATTGGTCTGGCGACAGTCATAAAACACAACAAGATCCATGAAGTTAAAGTGACGAGTGAATAGGATTGGGGATGTGCAAAGATTAAGGGGGGGGGGGGAGGTTGTATTGTCAGTTGGTGAGCTGTATTGTCCAGGATGCTCCGCAGTTTGAGGAGCATCCTCCCCTCCAAGACCACCTCTAATGAACTCTGCCCCCAAGACAGAGCCAGCCATCCTGATGAGTTTGTTGATCCTGTTGGCATCCGGGGCCTTCACTCTGCTGCCCCAGCACATGGCAGCGAAGAAAATGGCACTGGCTACCACCGATTGGTAGAACATCTGCTGCATCTTACTGCCGACGTTGAAAGAGCAGAGCCTAAAACGGAGCATTCGCCTCTAAAGCTCATTTGGTGATGGTTATGACTAAAGGGCCGGTCCCACCAGCATGCGACTGCATGCGGCAAGCGCGACCTAACGTGGTCGCTTGAGCCGTACGGTCTCATGGGGCCGGTCCCACTTCGATCGCCGGAGCCGTATGGAGTTGTGCGGAGCAGGTCCCGACATCGCGCGGGGCTCTGGAAAACTGATAGAGTTTGATTGGCTATGTATCTTTGTTCTCACAGGCTATTTGCATTTCTCATAACTTGGTTGTAGTCTCACCAACTGCCTACTTTTGAGATTCCAGAACACAACTGACGAGAATATTTATTGATTGATTGGAATTTGTCTTTTGTCATTTTTGATTTATCTTTTCATCCCAACAAACAGTATGAAATGTGAATAAATCAAAAGGTGAGCAGAATAAACAAAACTTGGCAAGTTTCTCAGAAACTTCTTGGGCTGTCAAAACTGGCAACGGGACCACTTGTTGAGAATCATAAAGTCACTAGTTGTCACTTGCGGGTGGAGCACCAAGGCAAATTCCTTGTATGTGAATACTCGGCCAATAAATGTATTCATTCATTCATTCATTCATTCATTCATAAGGAATAGGAGTAGAATTATGCAATTTGGCCCATCAAGTCTTCTCCACCATTCAATCAATAGTGAACTATCTCACCCTCCCTATCCCATTCTCCTGCCTTCTCCCGATGTCATACTTGCTGGGAATTTCCTTTCATCAATTTCTCCAGAGTTGGGGAATCAAGAACTAGAGGATGTAGGTTTGAGGTGAGAGGAGAGAGATTTAATAGGAACCTGAGGAGCAACTTTTTTCACACAAAGTGTGGTGGGTGTACGGAATGAGCTGCCAGAGGAGGTAGTTGAGTCTGGTACCATCACAACATTTAAAATACATTTGTACATGACTTCAGAATTAAGGGACAGAAGTTTAGGGGTAACATGAGGGGGAACTTCTTTACTCAGAGAGTGGTAGCGGTGTGGAATGAGCATCCAGTGGAAGTGATGGAGGCAGGTTCATCGGTATCATTTAAAAATAGATTGGATAGGCAGATGGATGAGAAGGGAATGGAGGGTTATGGTATGAGTGCAGGCAGGTGGGACTAAGGGAAAATAATTGTTCGGCACGGACTTGTAGGGCCGAGATGGCCTGTTTCCGTGCTGTAATTGTTATATGGTTATATGGTGACAGGTACATGGATGGGAAAGGTGTAGAATGATCTGGCCCATATAAATGTCAGCTGGGACTAGTGTAGATTGGGCATATTGGTCGACATGGGGAAATTGGGCCGAAGGGCCTGTTTCTGCACGGTATGTCTCTATGATTCTCAATGAATTTTATATAACATTGAGATATTGTGCAATCACTGTCATCAGATGAGATGGCTATTCCATTACTGGGATAATTAAGAAGGAAATGTCAGTGTTTTATTGTAGCAACATTGGAACAGTGGCATTATAGATTCTTGTTGGAATTATTCAGAAGGGCTTGTCTGTGCTGAGCTGTTGTGGGGGTGGTTGTCTTCAGGTGAGATTGATATATTATCTGAGAGTCGCTAGAATTGACAACCAATACAAGCTACAATAATTCAATATTGCTTTGAAATGTTATAATCACTTTCTAGTAAAATTTATTTCCCTTCACAGTCTCTATGGACTAGCCTAAAGTTCCTGCAACTTTTATGAACTTTAGTTAAGTTTTGGGATTGTGTTCCTGCAGGGTGAATGATATGGTTATCATTGTTGAGTTGACAAATGAGGGAATTGAATGTCATGTTGGGTATGTAAATTTAGATGGAGTGGGAGAGAAAGAGTGGATGTCGAGAGGAATAAAATGGAGAGCAGGACCCTAATGTATGTTAGCCTTGAATGAAAGACTGCTTTGTGTATGTGGACCATGTATGTTAGCCTTGAGCGAAAGACTGCTTTGTGTGTTTGGACCTGGTATTTCAAACTTAAAGAGAGAGGAGACAAGAGGAACTGCAGATGCTGGACACTTGCATAGAACACAAAGTGCTGTAGTAATTGTAGATTGGTTACTCCACACCACCCAATTGTAGTGCTTTATTAGTAGAAGCTCTGCCCACTACACATTTAATATTGTCACAACCCAGCTCGTGCTGGCAGTGTAAACGTCGCTGCACTGCTATAACATGTTGAAGTGTACAGTGTGGTCTTTAATAAAACTATGTTGTACCATGTTGTGACAATGATGGGTCATTTACAACGTGTCAGAAGTGGGATTCGAACCCACGCCTCCGCGGCTCAGGTGGCACCTCTGGAAGACGCGGATAGGTGACCTTTTTGAGATTGGAAATTTCAAGCTTCAAGGCTTGGGAGACATAACCCATTGACATTACCCATTTTTGGTTTTGAAGATGTTACCAGGGCTGAGGTGTGGTGTGGGGTCTCAGCTCAGTGGGAAGTTCAAGGTTCACAGGCTGAGGAAAGGCCTTGAGGAGCTTGAGTAGATGAGATAGATACTGTACGTGATCGATTGAGAAGAATCATCTCCCAGCCAGGAGGAAGCTGGAGGAAGGGACGTAGAATGAAGATCAGAGTCTGGGCTGCTTGCTTGAGAATGTACCTTCTCATTCGGTACCATTAATGCTGAGATGACAATGAATATGACCAAGCTAAACCACGGTGTGACGAGACTGCACCTCCATCATGGGCTTTGGAATCCAGAGCAAGTTTGGGGAGGTTGCCTACTGTTCCTTGTGTTTGATGGTCAGGCGCATGTGAGTGAGAGCTCGAAGAGTAAAGGAATGGCACAGAGTGCTGGAGTAACTCAGCGGGTCAGGCAGCATCTGTGGAGAACATGGATAGGTGACGTTTCACAGAGTGCTGGAGTAACTCAGCGGGTCAGGCAGCATCTGTGGAGAACATGGATAGGTGACGTTTCACAGAGTGCTGGAGTAACTCAGCGGGTCAGGCAGCATCTGTGGAGAACATGGATAGGGATAACATAGACCCAGTGCGAACGGGTGATCGATGGTCAGCATTGACTTGGAGGGCCGAAGGGCCTGTTTCTGTGCTGTATCTCTAAACTAAATTAGTGTGAATGGATGATCGATGGTCTGCGTGAACTCAGTGGGCCGAAGGGCCTGTTTCTGTACTGTATCTCTAAACTAATAAACACTGGGACAGGCGCTTCCATCCACCATGAGTGGCAGAAATACAATGACAATCAAACTAATCATGACAAGATATATTTTTTATTTCCCAATTTAAAGTTTGACATTTTTAAAGATTGCTTGAAAAATGTAAAACCCCAAGGAATGAAACTCCCCCCCATGTAATAATTATCTTTTGGCGTCTAAGTGGTTGATTGACAGTAATGAACAATTATCGCCTTGTTAAAAAGAAAGTAATGCTTCTATTATCAGCTCCCAATATCAGTTGTATCTTTCATTCACAACCAGCGACTGTACAGCCTCTTTCTGACATTCAATTTCCAACACAAATTGAAATATCCTTTTCCTAAAGCTGACTGCAAATCATGAAGTCATAGGGTCATACAGCAGCGACACAGCTCTCCGCCTGACCCACCCATGCTGAGCAAGATGTGTCTCATCTAATCCCTCTGAACTTTCCCAGTGCGTGGACCTGTCCAAGTCTCTTGCACATCTTGGTATTGTAATGTTGTAACTTGTGCAACTTGGTCAGCAGCTTCAGAACCATTACATGTTACCATAAACCTGTCCCTTTTCTGACATTCATGCAGGAGTAGGCCATTCGGCCCTTCGAGCCAGCACTGCCATTCACTGTGATCATGGCTGATCATCCACAATCAGTACCCCGTTCCTGCCTTCTCCACATATCCCTTGACTCCGCTATCTTTAAGAGCTCCATCTAACTCTCTCTTGAAAGCATCCAGAAAGCAAACATTATGGTGCCCTGAAATGGGGGACTATGTATTTAACACAGCTGTAATTTCTACATGGAGAAACCAAAATGTATAAAAATGGCCTTTATTAAAATCTGACAATGTGCACTTTAACCACATGTGATTTTTTTCTATTACAAATCTCAAATTGTGGAGTACAGAGGCAAATAAATAAATGATGGGTCTTTGTCCCAAACATTATGGAGGGCACTGTAAATGTAGAATTGTCCCCAGTGTGTGTAGGATGATGATAGTGTGCGGGGATCGCTGGTCACTGCGGACTCGCTGGGCCGAAGGGCCTGTTTCTGCACTGTATCTCTAAACTAAACTAAACTAAACTAAACTAAGCATCTACAGGAGTGTCCATTTAAAGAGGATTGGTGAAGCCTGGTCGTCCAAAGCAGAATCCAAACCATTTGCCTGAGGTTGGTGCCATTTTAGTTGAGTTCCATACTGTCACGTGTACCGAGGTACAGTGAAAAACTTTTTTGGTGCATGCTATCCTGTCAGTGGAAAGACTATAGATGATTAAACTGTCCACAGTGTACAGATACAGGATAAAGGGTATAACGTTAAATATAGGATAAAGTCCTGTAAATTCCGGTTAAAGATGGTTTGAAAGTCTCCAATGAAATAGATGGGAGGTCAGAACCACTCTCTAGCTGGTCAGAGGATGCATGATAACAGCTGGGAAGGAACTCTCCCATCAAACATGTATCACACCACATATCTCCAGCATACATCCATTAGCCACGGAAGCTGGCGGGAACAAGACTAATGGCCCTGTCCCACGGTGCGAGTTCATTCCACGAGCTCTCCCAAGTTTAAAACAAATCAAACTCGTGGTAAGCACGGAGAATGAACGTAGCGGGTACGACGGAGCTCGGGGACGTCTCTTAGTGGCTCGTAACGCTAACGGCAGGTACTCGGGAAGACTCGCTTACGGCAGGTAAGCTCGGGAAGACGTGAAGAATTTTCAACATGTTGAAAAATGTCCACGAGAGCCCCGAGTACCTGCAAGCGGCCATTACCGTAAATCTCCGAGTTCAAATCAGGGCAAACTCGGGAGAGCTCTTGGAATGAACTCGTACCGTGGGACAGGGCCATAACAATGCGATTCCTTCACTAAAGGGGAATGTTCATTGTAAAAAGCCATAGAGGACCAGTGGACACATTTTTGAAGCAAGAGAGAGCGACGAGGACTTTGACTTACATTGTAAGTAGTAATGCCGATATTGTAGAACATGGAACATGGAACACAGGAACAGGCCCTTCGGCCCACGATGTCCGTGTCGAACATGATGCCAAGTTAAACTAATCTCTACCATCTGTACATGATCCGTATCCCTCCATTCCCTGCATATCCGTGTATCTGTGTATCAGCCACAGGGAGTCTCAACGATTTCCGCCCAGTGGCACTCATCCCTGTCATTGCTAAGTGCTTTGAGCGGCTGATCTTGGCTCACCTCAAAGCCAGCCTCCCCCCCACACTGGACCCCCATCAGTTTGCCTACCGGGCCAACAGGTCTACAGAGGATGCCATATCGGCGGCTCTACACTCTGCCCTGACCCACCTGGACAACAACAACTCCTACATCAGGTTGCTGTTCATTGATTTCAGCTCTGCCTTTAACACTGTCATCCCCGCCAGCTTGATCACCAAACTCAGCGGACTTGGCATCTCCACCTCCCTCTGCAATTGGACACTGGATTTCCTCACCAACAGACCACAGTCTGTTAGGGTCAACAACCTCACCTCCTCAACTATAACACTGAACACTGGCGTGCCACAGAGCTGTGTGCTCAGCCCTCTCCTCTACTCCCTCTTCACCCACGACTGCATCCCTAAGTATGGATCCAACGCCATCATTAAGTTTGCTGACGACACCACGGTGGTAGGACTGATCAGTGACAATGATGAGTCAGCCTACAGAGAGGAGGTCCAGCACCTGACAACCTGGTGTGCCAACAATAACCTCGTCCTCAACTCCAAGAAGACGAAGGAAATTATTGTCGACTTCAGGAAGGTCAGAGGAGGCAGTCATACCCCCATCCATATAAACGGGACTGAGGTGGAGCGCGTCTCCAGCTACAAATTCCTCGGGGTACATATCTCGGAGGATTTGTCCTGGTCCCTCAACACCTCCAAGCTGATCAAAAAGGCACAGCAGCGCCTTTACTTCCTGAGGAGGCTCAAGAAAGCCCACCTGTCCCCCCCAGATCCTGACCAACTTCTACCGCTGTACCATCGAGAGCATCCTGACCACCTGCTTCACGGTATGGTACAGCAGCTGCACCGTAGCTGACAGGAAGGCACTGCAACGGGTGGTGAAAACCGCTCAGTACATCATCGGTGCCCCGCTCCCTGCCATGGATGCCCTCCACCGAAAACGGTGTCTGAGACGGGCTGGGAAGATCATTAAAGACCCCTCTCACCCTAACCATGGACTGTTTGCCCTCCTCCCATCAGGGAGACGATACAGGAGCCTCAGGTCTCGTACCAGCAGGATGAGGAACAGCTTCTACAATTATACCATCACATTGCTGAACTCGGAGTCCCGCCAATAGTTTTCTCCGGTCCCTCCGTCCCCTTTGTTTAATTATTCTGTATTTTTGATTATTCTGTATCTTCTTTTTTTTTTTTTTTTTTAATTTCTATATGCACTACTACTACGGACTGACGCAAAACTGCATTTCGTTGTACCCATACTTAGTATTTGTGCAATGACATTAAAGTTGAATTGAATTGAATTGAAATCTATCAAAAAACCTCCTGAACACCAATAGACGATAGACAATAGGTGCAGGAGTAAACCATTCGGCCCCTCGAGCCAGCACCGCCATCCAACGTGATCATGGCTGATCATCCACAATCAGTACCCCGTTCTTGCCTTTTCCCCATATCCCCTGACTCCGCTATCTTTAAGAGCCCTGTCTAGCTTGTCCAATGCTTAACCTAAGGACATATGAATGTGGACTCAAGGAACTGCAAATGTTGGGATCTTGAGCAACAACACCAAGTGCTGAAGGAACTCAGCAGGTCAAGCAGCATCAGTGGAAGATATGGACAGACCACACTTATCCAGCGTTGTTCTTCAGTGTCTAAAGAAGGGTCACAACCTGACGTAGCCTCTACAGATGCTGCCTGACCTGTTGAGTAAAGCCCCTGTCCCACTTTCACAACCTAATTGGCGACCTCTGCCAAGTTTGCCCTTGACTCATACTCGCAGTATGGTCACCATGAGGTCGTAGGAGGTCTTCGTAACTCTTCCTCATGCTCGTGAGTGGTCTCTGCGTACTCGTGGCCTCAAGTAGGTCGCGGCGTTTTTTACAGCCTGATAAAAAATGTCCACGAGTAAAAAAAGGTTGGCATGGAAAAAAATGATACTTTTTACTTGTAGGTAGGTCGTAGGTAGGTCCTGTGGTAGTCGTAGTAGGTCTTGTGATAGTCGTAGTAGGTCGTGTGGTAGTCGTAGTAGGTCCTGTGATAGTCGTAGTAGGTCTTGTGATAGTCGTAGTAGGTCTTGTGATAGTCGTAGTAGGTCGTGTGGTAGTCGTAGTAGGTCCTGTGATAGTCGTAGTAGGTCTTGTGATAGTCGTAGTAGGTCTTGTGATAGTCGTAGGTAGTTGTAGGTCGGTAACTGGCCCGAGGAAAAAAAAAGCAAACATGACATCATTTTATCATGTGATCATTTTCCAGTCATACCTAGTCGTAGTTGGTATTAGGTGTGGAAGACTGAGGTCGAGGGGGGTCGTAGGAGGTCGTAGACATAGTCGTAAGAGGTCGTAGACATATTCGTAGGAGGTGTTTTACTTTGGCGACTCAACACGACCGTGACATTTTTTTCAACTCATCTAGGGTCTTCTAAACTCGTGGATTAGGTCGTCCAAGTGGGACAGGCCCTTTACTCCAGTACTTCGTATTTTAAACAAAGGAATGTAGTGTGTAAGTCCGTCTTAACCTACCTGATCTCCTGGTGGCTCAGCACTTCAACTCCCCCTCCCATTCCCAATCTGACCTTTCTGTCCTGGGCCTCCTCCACTGTCAGAGTGAGGCCCAGCACAAATTGGAGGAACAGCACCGCATATTTTGCTTGGGCAGCTTACACCCCAGCGGTATGAGCATTGACGTCTCTAACTTCAGATAGCCCTCGCTTTCCCTCTCTCTCCATCCCCTCCCTCTTCCCAGTTCTCCCACTAGTCTTACTGTCTCCACCTACATTCTATCTCTCTCCCGCCCCCTCCCCTGACATCAGTCGGAAGAAGGGTCTCGACCCATTCCTTCTCTCCAGTGATGCTGCCTGTCCCGCTGAGTTATCTCAAACCTGTTCTGCCTTTCACAGAGAGCAAGGCTGATCTATATCCTAAATCCATTTATCCCACTTGTTTGTGCTGTATTCCTAATATCATAGATGAGTAAAAATGTATTGATCTTAAATTTAGATCATCTATTGAGTTAGCATCTAATTTGATGAGGTAGAAAAATCTCCATTTCTATCACACAATGTTGTCACACCTCAAACACTCCGACATTTAACAAGTACCTGTTTCCTATTTCTTATCTTTCCTGAAGTGAATCTGCCTCAGTTGTGCCTGATAATTTTATCTATCTGTGTCCCAGCAATTTTTCATTCCCATCTAAGCAACATTAGTTTCGTTTGGAGATATAGCATGGAAACAGGCCCTTCGGCCCACTGAGTCGATGCCGACCTGTACATTAGTTCTATCTTGCACACGAGGGATAATTTACGGGTGGCCAATTAACCTACAAACCTGCACATCTTTGGGATGTGGGAGGAAACCCACACAGGTCACAGGAAGAACGTGCAAACTCTGTACAGACAGCACCCATAGTCAGGATCGAACCTGGGACTCTGGTGCTGTGAGGCAGCAACTCTACTGCTGCGCCACCGTGCCACCCATAGAACATGAAACAGGGACAATTCTGAAGAAGGGTCTCGACCCAAAACGTCGCCCATTCCTTCTCTCCAGAGATGCTGCCTGTTCCGCTGAGTTACTCCAGCATTTTGTGTCTATCTTTGGTTTAAACCAGCGTCTAGATTTCCTTCTTATGCACAGAACAGTAGAGCACAGGAACAGGCCCTTCGGCCCACAATATCCGTGCTGAATCTCCTCTGCCTGCATGTGATCCATATCCCACCCTTCCCTGTGGATCTATGTGACTGTTTAAGAGCCTGACAAACACATCTACCACACCATCCTGGAGCAGCACATTCCAGGCACCCAACACTCAATGCTGCCTTTTATATTTTTCATTCCATCAGTAGGATATTTGACTCTCTATAATATTATATGTGGCATTGAGATACATGTACTAGATAGGGTGGCACGGTGGCGCAGTGGTAGAGTTGCTGCCTCACAGCTCCAGAGACTCGGGTTCAATCCTGACGACGGGTGCCGCCTCTACAGAGTTTGTATGCTCTCCCCGTAACCTGTATAGGTTTTCTCCGAAATCTTCGGTTTCCGCCCACACTCCAAAGATGTACAGGTTTGTAGGTTAATTGGCTTGGTGTAAATGTGAAATTTGTCCCCAGTGTGTGTAGGATAGTTTTAGTGTAACATAGAAACATAGAAAATAGGTGTAGGAGTAGGCCAATCGGCCCTTCGAGCCTGCACCGCCATTCAATATGATCATGGCTGATCATCCAACTTAGTATCCTGTACCTGCCTACTCTCCATACCCACTGATCCCTTTAGCCACAAGGGGCACATCTAACTCCCTCTTAAATATAGCCAATGAACTGGCCTCAACTACCTTCTGTGGCAGAGAATTCCAGAGATTCACCACTCTCTGTGTGAAAAATGTTTTCCTCATCTCGGTCCTAAAAGATTTCCCCCTTATCCTTAAACTGTGACCCCTTGTTCTGGACTTCCCCAACATCGGGAACAATCTTCCTGCATCTAGCCTGTCTAACCCCTTAAGAATTTTGTAAGTTTCTATAAGATCCCCCCTCAATCTTCTAAATTATAGCGAGTACAAGCCGAGTCTATCCAGTCTTTCTTCATATGAAAGTCCTGACATCCCAGGAATCAGTCTGGTGAACCTTCTCTGCACTCCCTCTATGGCAAGATTGTCTTTCCTCAGATTAGGAGACCAAAACTGAACGCAATACTCCAGCTGTGGTCTCACCAAGACCCTGTACAACTGCAGTAGAACCTCCCTGCTCCTATACTCAAATCCGTTTGATATGAATGCTAACATACCATTCGCTTTCTTCACTGCCTGCTGCACCTGCACCTTTTAATGACTGGTGTACCATGACACCCAGGTCTCGTTGTATCTCCCCTTTTCCTAATCGGCCACCATTCAGATAATAGTCTACTTTCCTGTTTTTGCCGCCAAAGTGGATAACCTCACATTTATCCACATTATACTGCATCTGCCATGCATTTGCCCACTCACCCAGCCTATCCAAGTCACCTTGCAGCCTCCTAGCATCCTCCTCACAGCTAACATTGCCCCCCAGCTTCGTGTCATCTGCAAACTTGGAGATGTTGCATTCAATTCCCTCATCTAAATCATTAATATATATTGTAAATAGCTGGGGTCCCCCACTAGTCACTGCCTGCCATTGTAAAAAGGACCCGTTTATTCCTACTCTTTGCTTCCTGTCTGCCAGCCAGTTCTTTATCCACATCAATACTGAACCCCCAATACTGTGTGCTTTAAGTTTGTATACTAATCTCTTATGTGGGACCTTGTCGAAAGCCTTCTGGAAGTCCAGATATAACACATCCACTGGTTCTCCCTTATCCACTCTACTAGTTACATCCTCGAAAAATTCTATAAGATTCGTCAGACATGATTTACCCTTCATAAATCCATGCTGACTTTGTCCAATGATTTCACCACTTTCCAAATGTGCTGCTATCCCATCTTTAATAACTGACTCTAGCAGTTTCCCCACTACCGATGTTAGACTAACTGGTCTGTAATTCCCCGTTTTCCATCTCCCCCCCTTTTTAAAAAGTGGGGTTTAAAAAGTGGGGTTACATTGGTCGGTGCAGGCTCAGTGGGTCGAAGGGCTTGTTTCCGCACTGTATCTCTAAACTAAAATTGAGATCCCACTCCAATCCTTGGTCTCTCCTCCTGATTCCAAATTCCATTCTCAATCACCACCTCATCCATCAACAAACCAAGCCACCTTTACATCTTGTGTTACAAAATAATAACATCTCTATTGCCTTAGCAATCTTCTTAAGTATACTTTGACCATAAATCTACGATGAAAAGCTTTACTCACAAGCTCTGGGTCTTCTCATTGAAACCTCCTGTTTAACGGCAGAGTTAGCGGTGAAACTGATGCGTGAGTTACAGCTACAATGTGAGTCTGACTTCACTAATCTCTGAGCTTTATTTAAGATAAAAGTTGATGATTTATCCAGAATGTTTCATTTGAGAACATTTCCTGCATTAAGAGGCTGGTGACAAAAGGAATCCATAAATGCAAACAACTTCAATATACAATATGACTTCAATGGTATTAGGTTCCAGATTGATGTGCTTGCTGCAGCCCGTATCGCCCCATATAATTAAAATCTCCAGAGGTGTAACCATTGTGCATCAGAATTTCCAGCCAGCTAATGTATGCATTAGTTTACCACCACATTCCTCCACTCACAGTAAACACAAATCACACACATACAATACAACCAAATAAAGAAAAATTTAAATATATTTTTATGAATTGAAAATGGATGGTTAAAAAGTAGATGATTTAGTTTAAGGATACAGCACGGAAACAGGCCCTTCGGCACATTGAGTCCGACCAGCGAACCCCGTATACTAACACTATTTCTACACACACTAGGGACAATTTACAATTTTTACCGAAGCCAATTAACTTACAAACCTGGATGGCTTTGGATTGTGGGGGGAAACCTGAGCACCAGGAGAAAACCCACGCAGGCCACAGGAAGAAAGTACAAACTCCGTACAGACAGCACTCGTAGTTGCGTTTGAACCCGGGTCTCCGGCGCTGCAAGCGCTGAAAGGCAGCAACTCTACCGCTGCGCCACCGTGCCGCCCTGGCCTGCACGTGATCCATATCCTTTCAATCTGGTTTTCCGCTGAGCACGAAACGTAGAGAGCGCAGTGGCTAAGCTCGGTGAAGGCCCCAGCTCAGATCCCGCGCTGATTCCAGCGCTGACACGGAAATGTTTAAGACCTGCACTTAAACAGGCAACGAAACTTTTAAAAAATGAGGCGTTGAAGCGAATGAAAATTCCTAGTTGGGGAAGTGACTGGAGAATTGCAGCTCGCTGTTCCATTAAAGTATAGTTGTCAATATGATATCAGTGTTGGACAATAATAACCCAACATACGTATACATAAGCTGCACTTTAAATAATGTGGACGCTGTCGATTTGCCTGTGCATGATATGATTTCATATTGCCCAGTCAAAGATCCATTTTGAGATAATTAGGGAGCAGGGAGAATTGCAGCACGGTAATAAATAAGCTGATTATTGGGACTGTGAAAAAGTATTGCCGACATGTTCACCCGCTGGCGAAAAGACCTCTCGATGAAATAAGATGTTGTCTGATATGAAGTGCATGCTTGCGATTTGTGGCTTGTGACACTGTGATTTATAGTATGTAAATGTCACAGTTTTTAAAATTGCATTAGGTAATAGATTAATTGCATTTTAACTGAAAACTAGAATATTTACCCTTGCCAGGGTAAAGGGAAATCCAAATGTGTTAAAAATCGCATTGAAATATCCAGTGTCAAGGTTATTCTATGGTTTTATTGTCTGACAGAATTCTTCTACAGCTTCAGAAATGGTTTATGGCAGACTATTCCCATTACTGGTAACCAGACAATCTGCAGAAGTGGATAAGATGCATTATGCATGCCTGGCCTCTGCTGTCAATCACTCTTTTTGCCATTTGTGAAAAATTATAGTTTGCTTCTTATTGTTTCTCCCCTCTCCGCGATTAACATATTTATCAATGAATATGCAGTCCATCGATAGATTTAATTTGCACATTTTTCAACTATTCTTTTTTTGAGACACACGGCCACTCTGTGTCTCTCTTGCAAGGGCCTGCGATCTCTTGCAACTTTGGCCCTCATTGCGGGCAGCCACGGTGGCGTAGCGGTAGAGTTGCTGCCTTACAGCGCTTGCAGCGCCGGAGACGATCCCGACCACGGGTGCTGTCTGTACGGAGTTTGCAGGTTCTCCCCGTGACCTGCATCGATTTTCTCCAAGATCTTCAGTTTCCTTCCTCACACCAAAGACGTGCAGGTTTGTAGGTAAATTGGCTCGGTGTAAATGAAAATTGTCCCTAGTGTGTGTAGGATAGTGTTCGTGTGCGGGGATCGCTGGTCGGCCCGGATTTGGTGGGCTGAAGGGCCTGTTTCCGCGCTGTATCTCTAAACCAAACTAAACTAAAATATTGTTTATCCCTTCTCTTTCGATACATATTCATCAATATGCAGTAAATCAATAGATTTAATTTACAGATTTTTAAGTAATTCATTTTTTTGCCACTCTGCATGTTTCTGCCAAACACATATTGCATTCAGTTCAAGTGCATTCGACATCACCACGGGAGTGTCCTGTGAAGTTTGAAGGGTTCAGTTTCAGTTGAGTTTATTGTCACGTGTACTGAGGTACAGTGAAAAGCCTTTGTTGCATGCTAGCCAGTCAGCGGGAAGACAATACATGATTACAATCGAGCCGTCCACAGTGTACAGGTACATGATAAGGGGATAATTAATGCAAGGTCAAGCCAGCAAAGTCCGACAGATCTGAAAGGAGTTTAGAATTGGAAGAGTGTGCATTTCATTTAAGAGCAGTTCATTTTTCTCACATTTGTGCTCTGAGTTGTGATATTTTGGCAATGAATAACGAGCATTTCCTTGTTGAATGTTAATAACAGCAGGCAAGTACCTAACTCCCGAAAATATTGTCTGACTGCCATTAAAAATGTAAATCACACATCGGGAACTCAGTTTGTGATCACAGTTCCTGAGCATTAGTATGATATGAGCTTTCACCCAATTGCTTTAACTGTGAAATATTGACTGGACAGAAAAGGACGTTTTCTTGGTGTTTTGTATTTGAGATACAGCGCGGAAACAGGCCCTTCGGCCCATCGAGTCCCTGCCGACCACCGATCACACATTCACACTGGTTCTAAATTATCTCACTCCCTACACACTAGGGGCAATTAACCTGCAGTCCCCGCACGTCTTTGTGATGTGGGAGGAAACCGGAGCACCCGGAGAAAACCCACATGGTCTCAAGAAGACGGTGCAAACTCCACACAGACAGCACCCAAAGTCAGGATCTAACACAGGTCTTTACCAACTGCATCACTGGGTCACCTGTTTGATATTAAATTATTTGCTACAAGACCATGAGTTATTTTTGTATATATGTACAGGTTAGATACGCACAGTAACAGTACATATGCAAAATGTGCTGGGGTGAATTTGTTGCCGGTCCAATTATTGCAGATAGACAAAAATGCTGGAGAAACTCAGCGGGTGAGGCAGCATCTATGGAGAGAAGGAATAGGTGATGTTTCGGGTCGAGACCTTCAAGACTGATGTTGGGGGGGCGGGATAAAGAAAGGAAGAGGTGGAGTCAGTGGGCTGTGGGGGAGCTGGGAAGGGGAGGGGAAGGAGGGTGAAAGCAAGGACTACCTGAAATTGGAGAAGTCAATGTTCATACCGCTGGGGTGTAAACTGCCCAAGCGAAATATGAGGTGCTGCTCCTCCAATTTGTGGTGGGACTCACTCTGGCCATGGAGGAGGTCCAGTACAGAAAGGTCGCATTCGGAATGGGAGGGGGAGTTGAAGTACTGAGCCACCGGGAGATCATTTTGGTTATTACGAACTGAGCGGAGGTGTTGGGCGAAGCGATCGCCAAGCCTGCGCTTGGTCTCGTTGATGTAGAGAAGGTAGTCAGTCTACCCCATGACAGAAGGGGGAGGTGTTGTACTAGTTTGATAGCCACAGGGAAGAAGGATCTCCTGTGGCATTCCGTGCTGCATCTTGGTGGAACCAGTCTGTTGCTGAAGGTGCTCCTCAGGTTGGCCAGTGTGTTACACAGTGCAATGTTAACCTCAGCACATAGGACATAGACCAGTAAAGCACGAGAACAGGCCCTTCAGCCCACCATGTCTGTGTCAAACGTGATGCCAAGTCTATCTCTTCACCGCCTGCACGTGATCTATATCCCTCCATACCCTGCATATCCATGTGCCTGTCTAGAAGCTTCTGAAACTCCATTATCATACCTGCCTCCACCACCACCCCTGGCAGCACGTTCCAGGCATCCACCACCCTCTGTGTAAAAAAACCTGCCCCGCACATCTTTAAACTTTGACCCCCCTCTCACCTTAAATCTATGCTTTCATGGATTTGATTTTTCCATGCTGGGATAAAAAGGTTTTGACTATCTACCTATCTCGGCGGCTCACAATTTTACACACTCCCATCAGGTCGTCCCTCACCCTCGGGCGTTCCAGAGAAAACAATCCAAGTCTGTCCCACCTCTCCCTGTAGCTAATACTAGCAATGTTACAAACTTTTGAGATTTTAAAAATCAAGACTGCAATTTATCCCATCAGATAGAGCATAAAAATAAGTTTAATTTGACACCTAATTCACTTTCATATCCTCAGTATTATAAAACTTATGTCCATTTTCATACTCGGAAATTAGCATCTTGTTGCATTGACTTGCATTTGCATTGACTTAACACAAAAGCTGTGATCGAGGACAGTCAAAAGCCCATAACTTTCTTAAAAATTAAGAAAACTGAATGAAATTTTCAGTTATTATAGATTGAAGCATTCTGAAACAAATATAAAACATCTTACTTGGATGACCTGAAATTAAAGCATATAATTACCAAATTGTAGTCTCTGCCTCAGAGGGCGGTGGAGGCAGGTTCTCTGGATACTTTCAAGAGAGAGCTAGATAGGGCTCTTAAAGATAGCAGAGTCAAGGGATATGGAGAGAAGGCAGGAACGGGGTACTGATTGTGGATGATCAGCCATGATCACATTGAATGGCGGTGCTGGCTCGAAGGGCTGAATGGCCTCTACTCCTGCACCTACTGTCTATTGTCTATTGTCTAATCAATTACAAAATTGACCGTTGTGACGGAAATAGTAATAAATTCCCAGACTGCCTTGAAAATTCAAAAATGTGATATTCTCAAGATCAGAACTTTAATATTATTGTATTATATACTGTAAGTCTGTAACAGATAGGTGAAGAAATTACAATTTCTAGAAATAGACCAAGTCTTTATGGAGAGGATCAGTTGCTAGCTGGTACATTGGCATATCATAATCAGTAGCATCATCATACACCTCAGTAGCTTTTTATTTTAATCAAATTATTAAATAGTCTTGCGAATTAAAAAAAAAAAAAAAAAATCGGGAACGGAAGTCGGATCAATTATTCTTCGGAGGTTAGCAGCCCGAGGAAGTCCACCTCCGACAGGCAGGAGAAAACGTAATTTAATCCCGCCCCCCCCCCTCCCCCTCCCCCTCCCCCCCTCCCCCTCCCCCTCCCCTCAAAGGCGCCAAAGTCTTGTAACATCGCTACTAAAAGGTAAGTTTTGTAACATCGCTACTAATACCCTCCAATCCAAGCAAGTTTCTGGTAAACCTCCTCTGCACCCTCTCCAAAGCCTCCACACCCTTCCAGTAATGGGACGACCAAAACTGCACCCAATACTCCAAATGTGGCATGACCAAAGTTATATAAATCTGCATCATGACATCAACAATATCTAATGTGTGATCATTACCTCCTTGAGGCTCATGTGTGTGGTCTCCATAATAATAGAAACATAGAAACATAGAAAATAGGTGCAGGAGTAGGCCATTCGGCCCTTCGATCCTGCACCATCATTCAATATGATCATGGCTGATCATCCAACTCAGTATCCTGTACCTGCCTTCTCTCCATACCCCCTGATCCCTTTAGCCACAAGGGCCACATCTAACTCCCTCTTAAATATAGCCAATTAACTGGCCTCAACTACTTCACCTATCCATGTTCTCCACTGATGCTGCCTGACCCGCTGAGTTACTCCAGCACTCTGTGTCTTTCTTTGGTAAACCAGCATCTGCAGTTCCTTGTTGTTACAGTCTTCAGTGCTGTACGAGCTATTGAATGAAGAGCAAATAATACTACCAACTGATAAGATGAACACTATCAAACAGAATATATTAGCTGGGTGAATTTAGATGTTAATCCTTGTTTAAAACTAAATGTAAATACCTGCCCACTTACTTTAGTGCACATAATAACAAGTTAAAATACTTGCCTGGAGTGTTTTTTTGTACATATTGTGGTGAATAAACAGTTGCTTTATTCAGACATAATAGGTTTGAAATACCTCCACGTTTGGTCCTCTAACATAATATCATTGCTGCTGCAGCTGAGCGAGGGTGTTGTCTCGAGCTCATCTACCTGTCATGATCTCCAGGTGAGATCTGCTTATGTAGCAGGACACACCCCTTAACCCCATGACGTCACGTGACAGCCCTCGTAACCACTGATGAGGGTTCGACCACAAGTGGTCTGACTATCAGCTGACGCCACAATGTATTTAATCTCTGCATTCTGTTCATCTTCTGTGAAAAACGTTGACAGTGTTGTATAACTGATGTCAGCTACAGTTCAGTCGTAACTCTATTGCCTCTCGAATCAAATATGTTGTAGGTTCCCATTGCAAAGGTGTGAGTATAGAACAGTGATGCTGACTTTTCAATGAGATGTGAATTCAAGACTTCCTCAGTGAAATTTCCTACTGGACATCGAAAGAAAAGTGTGAACATTCTCCCCGCTTTCTTGGGCAATATTTACCCCGCACTAAAGTCTGAAAACACAGCGTTTGCTCAATATGTCAATACTTTATCAGGGACCTTGCTATTTATTCTTGAAATGAATGAATACGTTTATTGGCCAAGTATTCACATACAAGGAATTTTCCTTGGTGCTCCGCCCGCAAGTGACAACATGACAGATAGTGACAGTTCGGAATGACACATAAAACATTAAACATTAATAATAAAACATTATTGAATAAACATTGATTAAAAATGATTCGGGTCATTTAGGTCCCGAACCTAAATGTCACCTCCCCATGTTCTCCAGAGATCAACAGAAAATGCTGGAGTAACTCAACGGGACAGGCAACATCTCTGGAGAGAAGGAATGGAGGACATTTCAGGTCGAGACACTTCTTCAGACTCGACCCAAAACGTCACCCATTCCTTCTATCCAATGATGCTGTCTGGCCCGCTGAGTTACTCCAGCATTTTGTATTTATCCTCAGTGTAAACCAGAATCTGCAGTTCCTTCCTACACATGTTCTCCAGAGATGCTGCCTGAGCCACTGAGTTGCTCCAGCATGTGATGTATAAATAGGGATTTGGTGTTTGCTGCCCCATTACAGTAATTACTCTTCACAACCACTTTATCTCTGGGACCTAGGGTTACGACAAGTGCAATTTAAGAGATTTTTTATGCTTTTATTTAGCATACAAACCAAGCTGCCGTCCGATTGATGTAAGATACAAAAAGCTGGAGTAACTCAACGGGTCAGGCAGCATGTTTTAGTTTAGTTTAGAGATGCAGCGCGAAAACTGGCCCTACGGCTCACCGACTGTACACCAACCAGCGATCCCCGCACGCTAACACTATCCCACACACACCAGGGACAAATTACATTTACACCAAGCCAAGTAACCTACAAACTCGTACGTCTTTGGAGTGTGGGAAGAAACCGAAGATCTCGGAGAAAACCCACGCAGGTCATGGAGAGAACGTGCAAACACTGTACAGACAGCAGCCGCGGTCGGGATCGAACCCGGGTCTCTGGCGCTGCAAGCTCTGTAAGGCAGCAACTCTACCGCTGTGCCACCGTGCCTCCCTGGAAAAAGGAATAGTAGATTGGAATAGGAATAGGTTGATGTAACAAGCTCTTAGGGCTAATGGAATGAAGGGAAAAGCAGGAACGAGGTACTGATTTTAAATGATCAGCCATGATCATTTTGAATGGCGGTGCTGGCTTGAAGGGCCGAATCCTGCACCTATGATCACATGTAGAAGTTACAGTGCAGTCCACATTTGATAGAGGCCGTGCACGTCAGGGCCCTGTGCTTTGTGAAAAATAACTCACCAGTGGTGTTGATTACATCAGTCCCAGGTGGAGTGAGTGAGTGAGCAAGTGTGGTCAGTTGCAATAGGAATGTGATTGTCTGAATGTCACTGTCCTGTATTTACCATAGGATCAATACTCCAAGAGCAACACATTGGGCGAGAGATTCAACCACACACAACTCCAAAAAAGAAACATTGCCCTAGTGAGACCACACCTGGAGTATTGTGTGCAGTTTTGGTTGAAGGACATTCTTGCTATTGAGGGAGTGCAGCGTAGGTTTCAAAGGTTAATTCCCGGGATGGCGGGACTGTCATATGCTGAGAGAATGGAGCAGCTGGGCTTGTATACTCTGGAGTTTAGAAGGATGAGAGGATATCTCATTGAAACATATAAGATTGTTATGGGTTTGGACACGCTAGAGGCAGGAAACATGTTCCCGATGCTGGGGGAGTCCAGAACCAGGGGCCACAGTTTAAGAATAAGGAGTAAGTCATTTAGAATGGAGACGAGGAAACACTTTTTCTCACAGAGAGTGGTGAGTCTGTGGAATTCTCTGCCTCAGAGAGCGGTGGAGGCCGATTCTCTGGATGCTTTCACGAGAGAGCTAGATAGGGCTCTTAAAAATAGCGGAGTCAGGAGATATGGGGTGAAGGCTGGAACGGGGTACTGATTGGGGATATGTGTCTACTATCAGCCATGATCACATTGAATGGCTGTGCTGGCTCGAAGGGCCGAATGGCCTACTCCTGCACCTATTGTCTATTGTCTATTGCCTATTGCCAGGCGGAAGAGGGCTTTGCTTGAGCCAGATGCTTGTCCCGGGGTTACGTCCACGCCCAGGTGGTGTTAGAGAGGGACATCGTTGTAGAGTAGTTATTTAGTATATTTGTAACATCGTTGTTTAGAAATTTAGTCTGAATAATTTGGTGATATTGTAATATGGTGGTGGGTGTCACCACGGTTTTGTTTGTATCGTGATAGGAATTAAATAAATTATTTTTGATACTGTACACACATACATACATATATATATACACACACATACATGCACACATACATACATATATATATACACACATACATGCACACATACATACACATAGAAACAAACAAACAATAATAGTGCATAAAGACAAAGCCAATGTTCCCAAGTCTATGTACTCTAATGTACGGTATATGTGTCTACTATATGCTCTTGCTGAGAAATATCTTGCTGTTTTGGAAGCTGTACCCATCACAGTCAGCAGCAGCTCTGTACCATACACTGTTTTGGACTTTGGAGAGGTTGGCTCTAACAACGCTCACTCACACTGGGCGAGAGATTCAACCACACACAACTCCAAAAAAGCAAAATTGCCATGGTGTTGAAAAGCAGCTTAATGTGGAATAGAAACAACATGCCTCCAGTTAGCGAGTGTGTAAGTGCCATTGGGAAAATGCCTCCTGGTTTTGCTACAGGAATTCCATTTGCTGATCCTTTACTTTCCAACTTAAAACTCTCCCAAATGACACTGACATCCTGGCAATGAAATGCACAGAATTCTTCCACCACGAGGCTTTGTTCTTCTGATGTGAGATTAGTCAGAGCAACAACAGCGCTAATTTACTGATGCTATTTCTCCCCCGACTACACGCTCAGCCTGTGTTCTTTGTTCTCACTTACATCTCCTTCAGACCACCTGCAACATAGGAATGTTAGGAAGCGGCAGTGGACTGTAAAGCCCTTGTGCAATCCCAACTTTGAAATAAGATCACGGGCGATCTCTTACCCCAGAGAGATTTAAGAGGAACCTCAGAGACATTTCTTTCACTCACAGAATCGGTCATATCTGGAATGAGCTGCTAGAGGAAGCTATAGAAGTGGATGCAATTACTACTTTTAAAACAGGTTTATGGATAGGAAGGGTTCACAAGGGTATTGGCCAAATGCAGGCAAATGGGATTAGCCCAGTACGCCAACTTGGTCATCTTGGACAAGGTGGACTAAAGGACTGGATAGCTCTATGACACTATCTCCATTTGTTGGCAGAGATACAAGAGTTTTGCACATTATTACAGCGGTAATAAACCATAGACACAGGAGCAAAAGTAAGCCATTCTGCCCCTCGAGTCTACTCCACCATTTGATCATGGCTGATCAACGTCTAGAAAGATGAGAGGGGATCTTATTGAAACATATAAGATTATTAATTAAGGGATTGGACACGCTGGAGGCAGGAAACATGTTCCCGATGTTGGGGGAGTCCAGAACCAGGGACCACGGTTTAAGAATAAGGGGTCGGCCATTTAGAACGAAGATGAGGAAAAACTTTTTAACCCAGAGGGTTGTGAATCTGTGGAATTCTCTGCCTCAGAAAGCAGTGGAGGCCAATTCTCTGGATGCTTTAAAGAGAGAGTTAGATAGAGCTCTTAAAGATAGCGGAGTCAAGGGATATGGGGAGAAGGCAGGAATGGGGTACTGATTGTGGATGATCAGCCATGATCACAGTGAATGACGGTGCTGGCTTGAAGGGCCAAATGGCCTACTCCTGCACCTATTGTCTATTTATTTTTCCTTCTCAACCCCATTCTCCTGCCTTCTCCCCATAACCTTTGACACCCGTACTAATCAAGAACCTGTCAATCTACACTTTAAACATACCCAAACCAGCATCTGCTGTTCTTCGTATCTACTGTACTTCGAGTAGATTGTGGGATTGTCCCAACTCATGATATCAGTTTATCGGTTCCACATGACCTCAGTTTCTCTCTCCCTCGTTCCTGAACAGTTGAACCGTTGAGTTTATTGTCACGTGTAGCGAGGTACAGTGAAAAGCTATTGTTGTGCTGCCCAATCGGTGGAAAGACAAGACATGTTTACAATCGAGCTGCATCCACAATTTGCTGCAGTTTCTTGCCGTCTTGTTTGGAGCTGTTCCTAAACCGAGTTGTGATAAAAGACGCATCTGTAGAGGTTGGTGAGAGTTGTAGGGGACATTCCAAACTTCCTTAGCCTTCTAAAGAAGTAGAGGCGTTGGTGTGCTTTCTTGGTCGTTGCTTCAATATGGGTGGTCCAGGAGAAGTTGTTGGCGATATCGACTCCTGGGAATTTGAAGTAATGTCATGACATTTGCACCTTCCAAGTCTGTGGGAATCCGCAGGAATTGATGGAGTTTTGGAAGATGACAGCTCGTATACCCACCTATCTCCATCACCAACCCTTTCATCTCCTTGCGATGAGAGTCACCAGTTCCTGGGCATTTATCAGCTTTCAGTCCCATTAATTTCCCCAACATTTCTTTCCTGCTACTAATTTCCTTCAGATCCTGGTTCATTCTGGATAAGTTGATCTTCGCTGTTCTCAGGAGGTTTTAAGTGCCTTCTTCAAGTACAAAATGTTTCTTTGATTTCCTTGCCATTTCTTTCCTCCTTTATCTCAGTCTGTAAAGGACAAGCATTAACTTGAGCTAATCTTTTATATTTTAATCTCTCAGTGGAAGTGTTTAGCGTCTGTTCTGATGTTTCTCAGTTGATCACCCTCGTATTCTGCTGTTCCCTTTCTTCATCACTGTCTTGGTCTTCCGATACTGGATACTGAAACGTTCCCATTCCTCAGCTAACTGCTCTTTCCCCGATAGTTTAGGTATCTTCCTTTGATCTTGGACTTGTCCATCAGTTATATGGCTTTGCCCACGGTAGTGGCTTCACAATGTTACCTGTGGCCATCAGAATTATTGCCTTGGTCACTCGCATCCCCCTGACCACAGGGCGAGTCTCATCAGCTGCTCATGTTCATAAATTCTTGGATCAGATTTAGGCCATTCGGCCCATCTAGTCTACTCCACCATTCAATCAAGGCTGATCTATCTCTCCCTCCTAACCCCATTCTTCTGCCTTCTCCGCATAACCCCTGACCCCTGCACTAATCAAGAATCTTCTTCTTTCCTGTCCATCTTCCACGTTTCAAATGTTGACCTCGCTGTCATCGTCCGTCCTGAAAAGGACGCAGGCTCCCGGCGACAATCAGTGGGAGCCATCATTTGTCGCAGTAGATGATGGTGGTGGCTGAATTAGCTCAGGATACGTCCAGTTCCCAGCCCTGCCACGTGGATGCTTCTGCTCTGGGGCCACCTCCACCTTTAAAATATCCACTGACTTGGCCTCTTAAAAATAGCGGAGTCAGGGGATATGGGGAGAAGACAGGAACGGGGTACTGATTGGGGATGATCAGCCATGATCACATTGAATGGCAGTGCTGGCTCGAAGGGCCGAATGGCCCACTCCTGCACCTATTGTCTATTGTCACAGCCTTCTGTGGCAATGAATTCCATGGATTCACCACCCTCTGGCTAAATAAATTTATCCTCATCTCCTTTCTAAAGGTACGTCCTTTAATTCTGAGGCTGTGTCCTCTGGTCCAAGACTCTCCTACTAGTGGAAATATCCTCTCCATGTCCACTCTATCCAAGGATTTTCTCTGCTGCTGCTCTCCTCAGCCACGTTTCATCGATTCCTGCCTCACTGCTGTATGTTGCTGCATTTAGGACAATAACCAAACTCAAGGAAAGAGAGCTTTATTTATTCTCAAAATATATTTCCCTTCAGTCCCGTGGGACAGGGGTAAGCACAGTTTAGCGAAACCGCCAGACTAATAATCACCCAGACACTAGTTCCATCCCACACACACTAGGGACAATTTACCAAAGCCAATTAACCTACAAACCCACACTTCTTTGGGATGTGGAAAGAAACCAGAGCACCCGAAGAAAACCCACGCAGGTCACAGGGAGAACGTGCAAACTCTGTACAGACAGCTCCCGAGGTCAGGATCGAACCTGGGTATCTGGCGCTGTGAGGCAGCAACTCTAACGCCGCTCCTACAGAAGGATGGGGATTGACATATCTGAAATGCAGGCATATAGAGTCTACATTGATGCACTCACTGAGATCCCCAGCAACCTGCTGCAAGCAGAGCACAGCCGGGCATCTCAGCAGCCTCCTCCTTTACACAATACACTTCCCTTCTCCAGTCCCTCGGCCGTTCTGCAGGAGGACCCTTCAGCATTCCAGCATCCACTCATCAGCGGCAAGCTTCTGTTGTGGCTGGAAGAGTGTGGCAGTGTTGAGCCTGTGTGGTTGTGATCTCTCTCTCACACCTGCTGAGCCTCGCTGGGAACTGTCTGAGAACCTGCGACACCTCGGCAGGGAATGCCAGGCTGTGTCAGCTGTGGGGAAATCCCACAGCACTGACTGCTCTGTGCAGCACCCGCTAGAGCTGCTCACGTTATACAGTCTGTGCCTTTCACAATCAGCCCTAGGGGTGATCTGTAATAATGTTCAATGCCAAAAACATCACACAGCAAGCAGAAAATTCCAGCACGTTTGTGTTCGGTGCTCCGAGCAGAGTGTGAACTGGTGGGCATTTCGTTTTACATGAGGACAAATATATCACAACAACTTCTTCAGTCTGATGAAGAGTCTCGAGCCGAAACATCACCCATCCCTTCTCTCCAGAGATGCTGCCTGTCCCGCTGAGTTACTCCAGCATTTTGTGTCTACCTTCGATTTTAACCAGCATCTGCAGTTCTTTCCTACACATCACAACATTGGTTAACTCCAGAGTCTGCCTAGGTTACAGGAATCACACAACCTGTCCACGAATGTTTCCCTAAAGGAGACAAAATAGAAGCCACCACTGTACCACATTACTTTGATAATGGCTTCCAGTTCCTGGCACGATTTTATTTGGGCAGGGTGGATTTGTAGACATCTCTGGCATCAATATAAACAATGTCCACAAGTGACCCCTGTATAGTCGTGAGTAGTCGCCCAAAGAATTGTACCTTTTTCGGGTCGCCGCTGGATTTTCAACGTGTTGAACATTTTCAGCGACCCGCTGCGACTATGACGGGTGCCGGCAAGTCGCCGAAAAAATCGCGTAAGTGGGACAGGCCCGTTACCCTTCCGTAAATAATAACCCAACCATATTGAGCAAGACACCTCTCAGAGATTTGTAACATCTTTCCTTAAATACATGAACTAGTCTCCAGTGATGTCACTGGCCAATTTTAACTGGGAACTGATGAACTGAAGGTGTTATAGCATTTTTTCACAAAAGCGACCTAATGGGAAATATCGCAACACAATAACGAGGCCAGAAATGGAAGTGTTATGTTGGTTTTTCCACAGACAGAAGGAGTGAGGGGGCTCTGGGAATAACATGCTCACCTGCCCAAGATATTCTTCCTCCTAACTTTATCCAGGTTGTAGTTTCTCCCCACCCTATCTCCCGATTAAATAAATGGGGACAAAAATGCTGGAGAAACTCAGCAGGTGAGGCAGCATCTATGGAGAGAAGGAATAGGCGACATTTCGGGTCGAGACCCTTCTTCAGACTGATGGGGTGGGGGGGGGGGTTAGTAGAAAGGAAGAGGCGGAGACAGTGGGCTGTGGGAGAGCTGGGAAGGGGAGGGGAAGGAGGGAGAAAGCAAGGACTACCTGAAATTGGAGAAGTCAATGTTCATACCGCTGGGGTGTAAACAACCCAAGCAAAATATGAGGTGCTGCTCCTCCAATTTGCGGTGGGACTCACTCTGGCCTTGGAGGAGGCCCAGGACAGAAAGGTCGGATTGGGAATGGGAGTTGAAGTGCTGAGTCACCGGGAGATCAGGTTGGTTATTGCGAAATGGGGGAGTTTTCTTTGGGTGCATGGTGCCAGAAACAATACCATGAGCCGATATATCACAGCCGATAAGCCAGGTAGCTGGTGGGAGAGTGGACAGGGATTTGCAGATGGGGTCAAGAGCCTAGAGTGTTTTGTTTTCATGTACCTAAACTCTTACTTACAGCAGCACAATCGGCTTTTAAACATGTGTAAGCAAGAACTGCAGATGCTGGTTAAATCGAAGGTAGATACAAAATGCTGGAGTAACTCAGCGGGTGAGGCAGCATCTCTGGAGAGAAGAAATTGGCGACGTTTCGGTCAAGACCCTTCAGTTTTGTCCCGCTGAGTTACTCCAGCTTTTTGTGTCCATCTTTGGTTTAAACCAGCATCTGCAGTTCCTTCCTGAACACTGGTTTGGGCTGCTTCTCATTATACTTGTGCCCCAATGAGATGGCTACAAATAGCCTCAGTAGGAGATCCTGTTACAAAACCCGACCTTCCAACCTACCTCATTACTGCTGTGGACGTTTTCTCGGGACTTGTTACTCTACAATGCTGAGAAACATGTGTAAGAAAGAACTGCAGATGCTGGTTAAATCGAAGGTAGGCACAAAATACTGGAGTAACTCAGTGGGACAGGCAGCATCTCTGGAGAGAAGGAATGGGTGACGTTTCATTCCTTCTCTCCAGATATGCTGCCTCACCCACTGAGTTACTCGAGGCTTTTAAACATGGTGTTCAAGAGATGACATAATAACAGACAAAAAATTGTTCAATAACTTTTTTAAGAAAAGCTCAATATAGTGCAAAACAGAACAAAAGCTCAGAATGTGTAGAAATCTAGGGATATGGGGAAAAAGCATGAACGGGGTACTGATTTTGGATGATCAGTCATGATCATATTGAATGGCTGGCTTGAAAGGCCGAATGGCCTACTCCTACAACCTATTTTCTATGTTTCTAAGGAACTGCAGATGCTGATTTACACCGAAGATAGGCACAAAATGCTGCAATAACTCAGCAGCATCTGTGGAGAACATGGATAGGTGACGTTTCACAGAGTGCTGGAGTAACTCAGCGGGTCAGGCAGCATCTGTGGAGAACATGGATAGATGGCATTTCACAGAGTGCTGGAGTAACTCAGCGGGTCAGGCAGCATCTGTGGAGAGAAGGAATGCGTGATGTTTTGGGTCGAGACCCTTCTTCAGACCGTCACGCACCCAAGACAGTTTGCGGATTGAGGTGGAGTTAGTGTGGGTGAAGTTCAAGAGCCTGATGGTTGTTGGGAGGGAGGTTGGTGGATGCCTGTCACTGTAAGGGACTGAATGAGCATTTGTTGTTGCTGACCGATGTGAGGATGGTTTTAGTGACGTGCAACATGACTTGGCCTGTCCGCCATTGCTGCTTCAGGGATGACTGAGCTATGGAGACGCATCATCATAGAATGATGCAGCAAGGCCTTTCGACCCATCCAGTCCATGCTGACCATCAAGCACACATTTACGTTAATCCGATATCAACCCCAATTGATTGTCCCCATTTTCCCATCTACTCCCCCAGTTCTATCATTGAACAGGAGGAATTTTAAACAGATAATTAATCTGCTGACGTGCACATCTTGGTGCTGATGTGGGAATCTGTCTCCCTCACGCTGTCACAGGGAGATTGTCCTCACCCCTCACAGACAGTAACTCAGACGGCTGTGGAGGCCAAGTCAGCGGATATTTGTAAGGCAGAGATAGATAGATTCTTGATTAGTATGGGTGTCACAGGTTATGGGGAGAAGGCAGGAGAATGGGGTAAGGAGGGAGAGATAGATCAGCCACGATTGAATGGCGGAGTAGACTTGATGGGCCGAATGGCCTAATTCTACCCCTATCACGTATGAACTTCTGAACAGTGCCACAGGTTAGGATTGAAACCAGCTGACTGGAGCCGAGAGCCAGCAGCTTTACTAATTGAGCCATGTAGTTTAGTTTAGTTTAGTTTAGTTTAGACATACGGCGCGGTGGTGAAAAGGAGACAAAACACCGTCAGATAAGGAGACTAGAGGAGGAGTGAATTGTAACGCAATGTGAGTTTGTGTTTGAGATAAGTTTATTGTCATGTATACCGAGGTAAAGTGAAAAGCTTTTGTTCTCCATTCTTCTCCCCATAACCGCTGACACCTTCAGTAAATCAGCATCTGCAGGTCCTTGTCCCAATGTTCTCTCCACTCTGGATCAGTTCCTGCGGACTGGAAGGAGAGAGAAAACAGGGAATTATAGATCAGTTAGCCTTACATCGATAGTGGGGAAGATGCTTGAGTCGAATGTTCGCTTTGAGTCATACAGCATGGTAACAGGCCCTTTGGCCCAACTTGCCCCATCTACACTATAGTCCCACCTGCCTGCATTTGGTCCATATCCCTCTCAACCTGTCCTATCCATGTACCTGTCTAAATGTTTCTTAAACATTAATAATAATGGATGGGATTTATATAGCGCCTTTCTAATACTCAAGGCGCTTTACATCGCATTATTCATTCACTCCTCAGTCACACTCGGGGGTGGTAAGCTACTTCTGTAGCCACAGCTGCCCTGGGGCAGACTGATGGAAGCGTGGCTGCCAATCTGCGCCTACGGCCCCTCCGACCACCACCAATCACTCACACACATTCACACACATTCACACACAGGCAAAGGTGGGTGAAGTGTCTTGCCCAAGGACACAACGACAGTATGCACTCCAAGCGGGATTCGAACCGGCTACCTTCCGGTTGCCAGCCGAACACTTAGCCCATTGTGCCATCCGTCGTCCTATTGCGCCATCCGTCGTCCTAACATTGGGATAGTCCCAGTCTCAACTACCTCCTCCGGCAGCTCATTCAATACACCCACCATCCTTTGTGTGAAAAAGCTACCCCTCAGATTCCCATTGAATCTTTCCCCTTCACCTTAAACCTTTGTCCTCTGTGAAATGTTTCACATTTTAGAATTCATGTGTTCCCGATATGTCAGTCTGATGCTAAAATGACAAGTTTTGCTCCCAGAAATGTAGCAAATGTAGGTCTTTTAATTGAACTGAGTGGACTTTCATATTTAAACTATGAATGTTAATGGGTTTCACATCAGTTAACATAGTGTGAGTTTTCTAATTAGCTGCTTTTATTTTATGCTGTATTTATCATCTGCTGCATTCTGTGGTATTAGTTAACTAATAATTAATGAATAACATTTAAATATTTAAAAAATGTATTAGTAAGTGAAAAAAAAGGAATTTAGAGTCCCTTCTGTGGTTAAAGGCATCATTTGGAATCAGAGTAAACAAATAGACTGATCCTGATGAAAGTTTTAGGTTTCAGATCATTACTCAAAGTTTCTTCAAAGCACGATGTCATGCAACCAACAATGGTGAACTTAGTCATCTATTTACATCTCTCCTTGGCCCTGTGAGTTCTAACTAATGAAATAACCTCACAAAAATGCATTTCAATTCATTGAATTTGACAAAGAAGAGTCCCGACCCAAAACGTCACCCATCCTTTCTCTCCAGAGATGCTGCCTGACCCGCTGAATTATTCCAGCACTGATGTACCATCAGATTAAACTCTGGTACAATAGGTAGAGGAAAGGGGAAGATACAGAGTGCAGATTATAGCTCTCAGCATGTGGAATAAAAGCTCTCTGTTGACTGGTGACCTCCTTGGTTCATGGTACAATTGTACATGGTATATGTTCATTGCATCCACTATCCTGCATATGTGGCAAGTTTCAGCAGATTCTCGCCTGGCCACTAAGTGTGAAGACTGGCACAGCTCCTCGTATCTTCATACCTTCCCATCACATTGGCAAAGTGTCAGAGCTCTGTTTGTGCTTGCAGTCCATATGTCCACCTCCGTCAGGTCTGGGGCTGAGGTGTTGAATGATGCAGATTGTCAGTGCGTTTCAGGCAGCAGTTATTTGTTGTTGAATCCTCAGAATACCGTGCTCTGCATTTAGTCTACGGTTGTTAACGATCAGAAACGTAGACACAAAGAAACATAGAAAATAGGTGCAGGAGGAGGCCATTTGGCCCTTCGAGCCAGCACCGCCATTCATTGTGATCATGGCTGATCATCCACAATCAGTAACCCGTGCCAGCCTTCTCCCCATATCCTAGCCCCTAGAGAATCTATTTAACTTTCTTTTAAATTCATCCAGTGAATTGCTGTCTGTGGCAGAGAATTCCACAATTCACAACTCTCTGGGTGAGAAAGTTTTAAATGGCCCCCCCTTTATTCTTCGACTGTGGCCCCTGGTTCTGGACTCGCCCAACATTGGGAACATTTTTCCTGCATCTAGCTTGTCCAGTCCTTTTATAATTTTATATGTTTCTATAAGATACCCTCTCATCCTTCTAAATTCCAGTGAATACAAGCCCAGTCTTTCCAATCTTACCTCAAATGACAGTCCCGCCATCCCGGGGATTAACCTCGTGAACCTACACTGCTCTGCCTCAATAGCAAGGATGTCCTTCCTCAAATTAGGAGCAGCAAGCAGATTAGCGCAAAAACGTGGCATTTCTGCTCCTTGCTTTTGATTTCCAAGTAGGATTTCCTATTTAACATTGGCATTCGTTCTAATACAGACCATGACCAACAAAGTCATTACTCTCTGAACCTTACTTAGATATATATATTATGTGACAGAATGCACTACATAGAATCGCTGCATATTTGTGATCCAATTATTTTTTTAAACATCAAAACATCCATGTTGTTGGTTTTAGCAGGCATTAAATAAAATATCCTTGTCCAGTCTCCCAACACTCTAGGCTAATGTGCAAACTTAAATGCTTGCTCTATTTTTGTTCAAATGTTTTCAGCTGTTTTGTGACCCTGCCCAGAGGGCTATCTTTCCATCAGATGTCAGGGACAAGAATAATATTTGCATTTTTTAATATGTTCATTATATCTTTAAAAAAATATGCCTTGCATGAATGTATTAGGATTTGATCCTGTTAAACACTGTTGAAGAATTTTGACGTTCGTGCCAAAGAGGTGCTTGATGAAATATTTTAGCCAAACGTGGCCTGGATGACCAAAGTGAAAGAACAGGAAGATGTCAGGCATGGTCATCTTTTGCTCGCTAGTCTTCATAAGTTGTTTAAGAAGGAACTGCAGATGCTGGAAAATCGAAGGTACACAAAAATGCTGGAGAAACTCAGCGGGTGCAGCAGCATCTATGGAGCGAAGGAAATAGGCAACGTTTCGGGCCGAAACCCTTCTTCAGACTTTGTCTTCATAAGTTCATTGGTTCATGAGTGATAGGAGCAGAATTAGGCCATTCGGCCCACCAAGTCTACTCCACCATTCAATCATGGCTGATCTATCTTCCCTTCTCAACCCCATTCTCCTGCCTTCTCCACATAACCCCTGACACCCGTACTAATCAAGAATCTATCCACCTCTGCCTTAAAAATATCCATTGACTTGGCCTCCACAACCGTCTGTGATGTAGTTGTGTCCGTGCATATGTTACCAACTTCATCTCTGTGTTTCAAACCATGGTTCGAGGAAGTAGGATAATGTGGAGCCTATGTGAACGGGTGATCGATGGTCAGCATGGACTTCGTGGGCCGAAGGGCCTGTTTCCATGCTGTATCTTTAAACTAAACTAAGCTAAGAAGGATTGGCCATACGAATTATTTTGCCAATGTCCATTGAAATCTGAAAAGCCACATGTTAACATCTAACATGAACTATTTGTACATTATTAGACGTTAGCGAGCTTAGCCTAGATCTTTGAGCTTCTTATGTGTGCAATATCTTTGTGGAAGCTTATTTATAATCATGTGTTACAACAGCCAGCAAAGGAGCAAAAATAATCAGCTTGAAAAGGTATTGTTTCAATTAACCAGAACAAACTGCTATTGGTTTCTTCTGTCAGAAGACTCAACTTATTATTTAGAACATTAGAAATTCATTAATTTATTATTTCAATATTATGTCTGGCATGTTTGTGACAGAAACATATTTGTGACAGAAGCATATATTTAGGTGAGAATCTTCAACACCTAATGGGCCTGTCCCACTTATGTGACTTTTTCGGCAACTTGCCGGCACCCGTCATAGTCGCAGCAGGTCTCCGAAAATGTTCAACATGTTGAAAATCCAGCGGGGACCAGAGCAAGGTACGACTCTTTGGGCGACTGAGGAGACGACTCACGACCATACATGTTGAACATTTTTGGCGACCTGCAAAGACCTATGAATGGTACTGGCAGTTGCCGAAAAAGTTGCGTTAGTGGGACAGGCTCATAAGTATCTTCTTGGACAGAAGATTAAATTATATCAACTGATAAAAAGTGAGGCATCGGGACTAACTTGTAGTGGCTAGTTTAGGTCAGTTTAGTTTAGTTTACTATCACAGACTGGAAACAGGCCCTTCGGCCCATCGATTCTACACTGACCAACAATCACCTGTACACTAGTTCTATCCCACACACACTAGGGACAATTTACAATTTTACCGAAGCCAATTAACCTACAAACCTGTACATCTTTGGTATGTGGGAGGAAACCGGAGCACCCGGAGAAAACCCACGCAGGTCACGGGGAGAACGTACAACCACCGTGCAGGGTCGGACCCGGGTCTATGGCGTTGTAAGGCAGAAGCTCTGCTGCTGTGCCACCACGCCACCATAATTCATTCAGAATTGTAAACATTAATGATCAGAAAAATATGGAACAAAATCAATTGTGAAACGTTTCTGCAGTGTAGGGAATAGGGAATATTTTTTATAGAAACATAAAATTCTGAAGGGATTGGACAGGCATTGTAACCCTAACCAGGGCTCACAGTTTAAGAATAAGGGGTCGGCCATTTAGGACTGAGATGAGGAAAAACATTTTCACCCAGAGAGTTGTGAATCTGTGGAATTCTTGGATGTTTTCAAGAGAGAGTTAGATTTAGCTCTTATAGCTAAAGGAAACCAAGGATATGGGGAAAAAGCAGGAACGGGGTACTGACGGTGCTGGCTCGAAGGGCCGAATGGCCTACTCCTGCAACTACTTTCCATGTTTCTATGTTTCTATTTGATGTTTGTAAATGAAGACCAGACTGTTGTAATTGCGTTTTCTGAAATTATTATAATACCAGTTTATTTTTCTATGGCTGAGAAATGAAGCTGGGAGACCAAAGAAAAATGTTGTGATTAGCGTGTAATGAAATTATATTTAACTTTTATCAAGTAAAAATGTTTCTGCGCTGTTTTAAAATAGGGCAAGATTTGTACACAGAAGGTGGTGGGTGCCTGGAACGTGCTGCCAGGGGTGGTGGTGGAGGCAGGTACAACAGAAGTGTTTAAGAAGCTTTAGGATAGGCACATGGATATACAGAGAACGGAGGGATATGGATTATGTGCAGACAGAGGAGATTGGTTTATAATGGCATTGTGTTCGGCACAGACATTGTGGGCCGAAGGGCCTGTTCATGTACTGTTCTATGTTTCACGTTCTCAATAAGGTTACAATCTCCAATCATTGCGAGATGCTGAAAATGCCCACAAGACTGACCACTCTATGAAACAAAACTCTATGAGAAAGGGATCGATACCACATGCAGGCAGATAGGGTTAGTTTAGACTGGCACCATGGTGGGCCGAAGGGCCTGTTCCTGTGCTGTACTGTTGTCTGTTCTATGTTCTATGTTCTATGCTCCATGTTCCATGTTCCTGTGTGGGACTGTTCTATGTTCTATGCTCCATGTTCCGTGTTTCTGTGCGGTATAGTTCCATGTTCCTGTGTGGGACTGCTCTATGTTCCATGTTCTATGTTCTATGCTCCATGCTCCATGTTGCGGTATAGTTCTATGTTCCTGTGTGGGACTGCTCCATGTTCTATGCTCCATGTTCTATGCTCCATGCTCCATGTTGCGGTATAGTTCTATGTTTCTGTGTGGACTGCTCCATGCTCCATGTTCCTGTGTGGGACTGCTCCGATGTTCTATGTTCTATGCTCCATGCTCCATGTTGCGGTATAGTTCTATGTTTCTGTGTGGGACTGTTCCATGTCCCATCTTTCTGTGTTGTCCTGTTCTGTGCTCTATGTTAAAATGTGTTACAGACTTAACAGGAGGCTTTTGTTTTCTGTGTTTAGGGATGGAGGAAGCAAGTCTGTGCCTTGGTGTATCTTCAGCAGTGCCTGAGACTGATGTACAGCTCAACAAGCCTGTACTGAATGGCCAGTATCCCATCAGCCAGAAGCTGCACCAATTGACCACGCAACTGGGCCATGCCTTCCCTGAGCTGCAGAGCAGAGGCAGCTTGGAGGAGAAGACAGCGAGCATCATCCTGGAGGGGAACCGCCAACACACAGCAGCCAACCAGCCCATCAGCAACCAAATGACCCTGCTGGCCAACCAACTGAACACAGACATTGATGCCAGCTTGGGGATGAACGGTCGCGTGGACTTACAGCACTTCTTGAACGGCCAGAACCTTGGCATCATTTCGCAGATGAACGGGACGGACGATGATGCCAAGAAGTCTAGGAAGTACCCGTGCCCAATCTGTGGCAAGCGTTTCCGCTTCAACAGCATCCTGTCCTTACACATGCGCACGCACACTGGCGAGAAGCCCTTCAAATGCCCCTACTGTGACCACAGGGCAGCTCAGAAAGGCAACCTGAAGATCCACCTTCGTACCCACAAGCTGGGCAACCTGGGCAAGGGGCGTGGGAGGGTGCGGGAGGAGAACCGGCTGCTGCACGAGCTGGAGGAGAGGGCCATCCTGCGGGACAAGCAGATGAAGAGTGGTCTGGGGGTGGCCAGAGTGGACGGCAAGCCTCACCAGGCCGTGCTCAACTCGGGCAGCTTGCCCGCGCCGGTCAGCCAAGGTGGTGCCGATGCCTCCACCGCGGTGACCACCACCAAGCCCGCGGGCGGTCAGGAGGAAGGGGCTGCCGCCACCATGGTGGGCTTCAAGTGCACCTTCTGCAAGGGCAAGTTCAAGAAGCGCGAGGAGCTAGAGAGACATATCCGCATTCTGCACAAACCCTACAAATGCACTCTCTGTGAGTTTGCTGCCTCTCAGGAGGAGGACCTCATCAGCCACGTGGAGAAAGCACACATCACGGCTGAGGCCGTGCCAGGGCAAGGAGCCAGCGGCAACGGCGAACAGCCCGCCAACGAGTTCCGTTGCGAGGTGTGTGGCCAGGTCTTCAGCCAGGCCTGGTTCCTGAAAGGCCACATGAGGAAGCACAAGGACTCCTTCGAGCACAGCTGCCAGATCTGTGGACGGAGATTTAAGGAGCCCTGGTTCCTCAAAAACCACATGAAGGTCCATCTGAACAAACTGGCCGTCAAGAACCCCCCTCCGAGTGACCCCGAGGTACCTGAGAACCTGAACAACATGGTGCCAGAATCCCACTCCAATGTCTACTCTGCCTACGTGTCCTGTTTACAGAGTGGCTTCTTGTCTCCTGATAAGTTGAACTTACATGAACAGAGCCAGCTGCATTACAGTAAAGCCGAGTTGGCTCGGAAGGAGAAGGAGATGCTTGGGAAGCTCCTGGTGCCTGTAGGCAGCGCGGCCCGTGGTCTGATAGAGGCAGAAAAGAGGTCTCTGTTGGGGTGTTTGACCTTGGCACCTCCTCTGAAGTCGAACTGCATGGAGCGGCTGCAGGCGGTGGCCCGAGTGGCTGAGTTTGACCCTGTGAACAGCTACCATGCCTGGCAGCTGGTGACCAGAGGGATGGTGATGGAGCCCAAGAAACATCTCCACCTTGGGCAGGAGGAAGCCCAGCCCAGTGCAGGGGCCAGCCTGGACAAGGACAAGAGAGAGTTCATCTTCACAGCCGGAGAGAAAGCAAAACAGAAGTTGGATGGGGACCTGATCCAAAGCCCAAAAAGAACCAACATGAATGACCTTTCTGGTAAAAATGATCTGATGGGAAGCAGGGAGTTCATGACACAAGGAATGAGTCAAGGTCTGGAATATAAGGTTGGTGGATTAGGGCAAAACCACGCAACGATGAAGGAGAAGCCGACAGAGTGTCCCGACTGTGGGCGGGTGTTTCGAACCTACCACCAGGTGGTTGTGCATTCCAGAGTGCACAAGAAGGGGAAGAAGCTGGGAGATGAAGGAGCCCAAGGTGTTCAGGATGAACGGCGTGGGTCTGGGAGTGACCAGGACTCCCAGTCTGTGAGCAGGTCCACCACCCCTGGGTCAGCCAACGTGACGGAGGACAACCTGACATCAGGAGCGTTCTCTGTGACGGGGAGCACGCAGGAGGATAGCCCCAACCCACCTTCTCCATCCTCAGGTAACGCCAGCATGCTCTCCTCCCCATTCCAGCCTTGTGCTGCAGCATTAGCACTCAGAGATGTTTGACTTGAAACTGGAGAGTTGTGACCATATATAGAAAAGATAGAAACCACCATATATGTGCAGGAAGGAACTGCAGATGCTGATTCATATCGAAGAGAGACACAAAATGCTGGAGTAACTCAGCGGGACAGGCAGCATCTCTGGAGAGGAGGAATGGGTGACGTTTTGGGTCGAGACCCTTCTTCAGACTGAGGCTGCCGCAGAAAACTCACCCATCTAGACCCGACACATCACCCATTCCTTCTCTCCAGAGATGCTGCCTGTCCCACCGAGTTACTCCAGCGTTTCATGTCCATCTCGCCATATACTGTATGTGGAATTGGCTTGGTGTCGGTGTAAATTGTCCCTAGTGCGTGTTGGATAGCGTTAGTGTGGGGGGGATCGCTGGTCGGCATGGACTCGGTGGGCCGAAGGGCTAGATTCCATGCTGTTTTTCCAAACTAAAGTGTAACGTTGAATGTTTTTCTAATAACATTGTAATCGGTCAGCTGTGTATGCACGCAGACATTTCTCAGTTACTTGGCCACTTTTTCCTGTAGATTGGTCCACAATTCAAGAGAATTCTCCACCACGGTTATTTAGGTTTTTTTCCTATTGTCCATTTCCTTTCTTGTGCAATTTAAAAATAAGGTCACAAGTTGTCCCGCACAAGGTTGGCCAGCTGAATTTCGTGAAGAAAATATTAGATGCGTGTGTGCTTCTCCTGGGTATACTGAATGTTCAAAACATCCACTTGGTTTCAAAGATATTGGATTTTTGTATATTTACGGCAGGCAGCATTTATAATTCATCATATAGGTTTTATGTATCATTTAGTTTGTCCAATATCTACCCAGGCATCAATGAGAAGGTACGGGAGCCTTGGCTGAAGGTTTCCTTTTGAAGCAACGTGCTTGTCTTAGTCAAAGACCAAATAAGAATGATGTGTAGGAGGGAACTGCAGGTGCTGGTTTAAACTGAAGATAGACACAAAATGCTGGAGTAACTCCACGGGACAGGCAGCATCTGTGGAGTAGGTGATTTTTTGGGTCGAGGCATTTCGGGTGTGAAGAAGGGTCTCGACCCGTAACGTCGCCCATTCCTTCTCTCCAGAGATACTGCCTCACCCGCTGAGTTACTCCAGCATTTTGTGTCTATCTATGATATAAAGCGGCATCTGCAGTTCCTTCCTGCAGATTTAATGAGCCAATTGTGCTGAGATCACAAAATGAACCAATTGCTACACAAAGTAGAAGAAAATAACAGAACACAATTGATAAGTGGAATTCACCACTTTTGTTTAGTTGCTCCTTAAACCAGCACACTGGTCGCATGAAATGTTTTGCTGCCTGAATGAATATTACTCAAGTTTAAATAATAATCTTGACAAAGACATTTTTTTTAAACAAAATCCAGTCTGTACATTCCACAGATGCCTACAGTACTTAAAGCGCTTGTTCAAGTACCCATGAAATATGCTGGCTCGTTCCTAGGTTTGGCTCCAATTTGCACCTTATTACTTGCAAGTCACTTTATGAAATGCTACCTGCATGCAAACTGCAGCAGATCAAATGGATAAATTGTGTAGCATCATATGGTGCTGAAGACACAGGCACAGGTTGGCAGCAGAAATCCTGCCCTGTGCTTCAGTTTGAAAGTATCTTGTATTAATTGTTCAAGGAAGAACTGCAGATGCTGGAAAAATCGAAGGTAGACAAAAATGCTGGAGAAGCTCAGCGGGTGAGGCAGCATCTATGGAGCGAAGGAATAGGCGACGTTTCGGGTCGAGACCCTTCTTCAGACTGATGCCGGGGGGGGGGGGGGGGCGGGAAAAATAAAGGAAGATGCAGTAGGAGAGCTGGGAAGGGGAGGGGAAGGAGGGAGAAAGCAAGGACTACCTGAAATTGGAGAAGTCAATGTTCATACCGCTGGGGTGTAAACTGCCCAAGTGAAATATTGGAAATTATTTGTTAACTCCTTTATATATTCTATTTATAAAATTGTCACTGATGTGCTGCTTGCTAAAATATTCACCTATTTTCACACAAATAGCTGGAGTAACTCAGTGGGTCAGCCAACATCTGACTCCAACCTGCTGAGTTACTCCAGGTTTTTGTGTCTACGGTTTAAACCAGCATCTGATGTTCTTCCTACCCATTTTCTCATTTAATTTAAACATGCCTTTGTTAATGTTGTAGAGGTGAATAAGATTGTAATTGATCATTTAAAATTAGCACTGAAATCCTCCACTGCTTCTCGCTTGTTTCCTCATCACAAACAAAGATTGACAAATAGGTTGTGCAGCACGGTGGCGCAGCGGGTGGAGCTGCTGTCTCACAGCACCTGAGACTTTGGATCGATCCTGATCTCAGGTGCAGTCAATTAACATACAAACGCGCACATCTGTGGTATATGGGAATAAACCGGAGCACACGGAGGAAACCCACATGGTCACAGGGAGAACATGCAAACTCCACACAGACAGGACCCAAGGTCAGGATCGAACCTGGGTCTCTGGCGCGGTGAGGCAGCAGTTTTACCTGCTGCGCCACTGTGTTTTTAGTCGTGTTGGGGCTGGACAGCAGGCATAGTTGTCACATCAGTCATCCCCTGCTCAATATTGTCACCCCGCTTATAACAGAGGGGTACAAGGCATGGCCCTGGGGCAGGGGGGCAAGGGAGGTGGAGGGGGAATATTAAAAATAAAGAGACATCAGGGTGGCATCAATTAAGAATAAGGGGTCGGCCATTTAGGACTGAGATGAGGAAAAACGTTTCACCCAGACAGTTGTGAATCTGTGGAATTCTCTGCCACAGAAGGCAAGTGGAGGCCATTTCACTGGATGTTTTCAAGAGAAAGTTAGATTTAGCTCTTAGGGCTAACGGAATCAAGGGATATGGGGAGAAAGCAGGAACGGGCAACTGATTTAGGATGATCAGCCGTGATCATATTGAATGGCAGTGCTGGCTCGGAGGGCTGAATGGCCTACTCCTGCACCTATTTTCTATGTTTCTATGTTTCTATTGTTGCTAGACACAAAATGCTGGAGTAACTCAGCGGGACAGGCAGAATCTCTGGAGAGGAGGAATGGGTGATGTTCAATTGTTGCGAATGTGCTGGTGTTTTCACCTGTGTTTAGAACCTATTAACACAGGTGATTTTGAATGATAATAACTAGGGCTAAAAGATGAAATCAAATTGCCCTGAATAACATTTGTGAACACAACAAATAAAATTGCTGGAATACAATAAAATAAAAATCTCCTGTACTCCTAGATCCGTCTGCTCTACAACACTGCCCAGAGGCCTACCTTTTACAGTGTAGGTCCTGCCCATGTTAGACTTCCCAAAATGCAACACCTACCATTTCTCTGCATTGAATTCCATCAGCCATTCCTCAACCCACCTGGCCAATCGATCAAGATCCTGCTGCAATGTTTCACAACCAGCACTTCAACTCCCCCTCCCATTCCCCGTCCGACCTCTCTGTCCTGGGTCTCCTCCATGGCCAGAGTGAGCAGCACCGGAAATTGGAGGAACAGCACCTCATATTCCGCCTGGGGAGTCTGCATCCTGCGGGCATGAACATTGAATTCTCCCAATTTTGTTAGCCCTTGCTGTCTCCTCCCCTTCCTCAGCCCTCGGGTTCCTCCTCCTCCTTTTTCCTTTCTTCTCCCCGCCACCCCCCATCAGTCTGAAGAAGGGTTTTGGCCCGAAACGTTGCCTATTTCCTTCGCTCCATAGATGCTGCTGCACCCGCTGAGTTTCTCCAGCATTTTTGTGTACCTTATGTTTCACAGCCATCTCCACTATCTGCAAAACCACCCACGCTTGTGTGTGGAGAGGTCGGGATTGGTTCTAAACTCTGACGTGATGTAATTTTATTACAATAAATATTTCATTGTGCTTAAAATATTTAAAATTTATAGAAGCACAAGCTGCAGTTTTGAGACATTGAGGAAAATAGCTTTTTAATTAACACAATTGACATATGTAAATGTAATTTAATTAGGATAGCTAATTAAAACATTATCTTTTATGGCATAAAGATAGTATTTGCAGTTTTTGAGATGCAGGTGAAATACCATTGTCTAATGAATGCAGTTAATGTGAAATCACATTTAATTAGTGAACTTCATCAGGATGTGATCCAGAATCAGGATGTGATCCAGAATCAGGATATGATCCAGAATCAGGATGTGATCCAGAATCAGGATGTGATCCAGAATCAGGATGTGATCCAGAATCAGGATATGATCCAGAATCAGGATGTGATCAGAATCAGGATGTGATCCAGAATCAGGATGTGATCAGAATCAGGATGTGATCCAGAATCAGGATGTGATCAGAATCAGGATATGATCCAGAATCAGGATGTGATCCAGAATCAGGATGTGATCCAGAATCAGGATGTGATCAGAATCAGGATATGATCCAGAATCAGGATGTGATCAGAATCAGGATGGGATCAGAATCAGGGTGTGATCAGAATCAGGATGTGATCAGAATCAGGATGTGATCCAGAATCCAATAATAATCCTATATTCCAAGTTTTATCAACATAGGATTGTACTTTCAGAATTACAGGAGGAAAGATAGTTTCTAATTAACTTGTTTTGCATATGTAAAATAGCCACTATAATCATAATTCATTCATATGTTATCCTTAATATATATGAATTGCGCCCTTCAATCAATGACCAATCAATCAAAGAAGACTAATAGCTTATTGATAAGTGAAAAACACGGACTCCTTGGTCATTCTAACTTGGAGATTGTGCTCTATTTCAACCATGGAACACACTTTAAGTACAATTTAAGGAAGAAAACTTTGTTCTTTTCTTACTTGGAGGAAATATAAATCCCATATTTATGACACAGTGGCTTAGCGGTAGAGTTGCTGCCTCACAGCGCCAGAGACCCGCGTTTGATCCTGACTACAGGCGATGACTGTACGGAGTTTGCACGTTCTCCCTGTGACCTTCTGGTGCTCCTGTTTCCCAAATTCCCAAAGACGTGCGGCTTTGTAGGATAATTGGCTTCGGTAAAATTGTCCTTAGTGTGTGTAGGATAGAACTAGTGAATGGGTGATCGATGGTCGGCACAGACCCGGTGGGCTGAAGGGCCTGCTTCCACGCTGTATCTCTAAACTAAACTACACTAAACTAAACGACTCTGACAATTCAGTGGGAACAGTAGCAACGTTTCTATATCATGAAAATGAAGCTCTATTTATCTTTCATGATTTATTCAACTTAAAGCAGTTCGATGGAGGCACAAGGTGCTGGCATCTTCAGCTAAACTCAAAGTGCAGGAGGGAAGAGACAGGTGATGTTACGGGTCGGGACATTTCTCACAGACCAATTAGTCTAAAGAAGTGTGCCGACCCGAAATGTTGTCTTCTGATCCCCTTCACATATTGCCTGACCTGCTGATTCCTCCAGCATAGACATAAAATGCTGGAGTAACTCAGCAGGACAAGCAGCATCAATTCCTTCTCTCCACAGATGCTGGGCAAGAGACTCTGTGCATCTACCTGATCTATTCCTCTCATGATGTTATACACCTCTATAAGATCATCCTTCATCTTCCTGCGCTCCATGGGATGGAGTCCCAGCTCACTCAACCTCTACCCCTCTAATTCTGGCAACATCTTTGGACACAGTGTGTAGGAAGGAACTGCAGGTGCTGGTTTAAACCGAAGATAGATACAAAATGCTGGAGTAACACAGCGGGACAGGCAGCATCTCTGGAGAGAAGGAATGGGTGACGTTTAGGGTTTAATTGGACGAAGGGAATCCCTTCTCTCCACAGATGCTGCCTGTCCCGTTGAGTTACTCCAGCATTTTGTGTCTGTCTTTAGATGAAAGCTAATCGAGTGAGAGACTAAATTATAAGCAGTTTTCTGCCACTGATGATAGTTTGTTTTATCACTGATGTAACAACATGGGCATGTAAACCTTGGTGTGAACCCGCACTACCCAACACTCCCAACGAGAGCCCTCGCAGGTCGGAAACTAACACCAGGAACAACCTGACACCCTCTCACACACGTCCAGAAAAACTAATATAAAGTTGTTTTTTCACATTCTCACCCCTGGTGAAAATCCAATGTGCATTCATGCCAAGCAAGGTGCCCGCACAGAAGGGGAAGATCAGCAACTCAAGCCCAAGAGAAGTTTAGTTTAATTTAGTTTAGAGATACAGCTCCGAAACAGGCCCTTCAGCCCACCCAGTCCGTGCCGACCAGCGACCCCCTCACACACACGAACACTATCCTGCACACACTAGGGACAATTTACAATGTGACCAAGCCAATCAACCTACTAACCTGCATGCCTAACCTAAACCTGAGCACCCCGGGAAAATCCACGCAGGTCACGGGGAGAGCGTACAAACTCCGTACAGACAGCACCCATGGTCAGGATCGAACCTGGGTCTCTGGTTCTGTGGGGCAGCAACTCTACCGCTGCGCCACCATGCCCCCCTCTATACGAAACATTATAAGCAATGTATCAAGTATACATTTTGAGAATAGATGAGACAAATATCCATGCAGATAAATCTCTGGGATTTTACATTGTGTCTGATCTGGTTATTAAACTTCAAGGAACCAATCCACAAATAGATCAGATGTTGTTCAGCATTGTGTAGAATATTTCTGTGTTGCCAGGGTCACCAATGTATAATTGTTCCTCACCTACTATTGTTATTCATTCAATTTTGTTTTTAGAGGAATTATCTGATACTGTTTTAACAAGTGTAGGAAGGAACTGCAGATGCTGGTTTACACTGAAGGTAGACACAAAATGCTGGAGTAACTCAGCGGGACAGACAGCATCTCTGGAGAGAAGGAATGGGTGACGTTTCGGGTGTGAATAGACATAGACATTAGGTCCTAGAGTAGGCCGTTCGGCCCTTCGAGCCAGCACCGCCATTCAATGTGATCATGGCTGATCATCCACAATCAGTACCCCGTTCCTGCCTTCTCCCCATATCCCCTGACTCCGCTATCTTTAAGAGCAGTGAAGGGTTCCGACCTGAAACGTCACCTATCCATGTTCTCCACAGATGCTGCCTGACCCGCTGAGTTACTCCAGCACTCTGTGAAACGTCACCTATCCATGTTCTCCACAGATGCTGCCTGACCCGCTGAGTTACTCCAGCACTCTGTGAAACGTCACCTATCCATGTTCTCCACAGATGCTGCCTGACCTACGGAGCTAAGGAAATAGGCAACGTTTCGGGCCGAAATCCTTCTGGAAATAGGCAACGTTTCGGGCCGAAACCCTTACGGGTTTCGTCCCGAAACGTTGCCTATTTCCTTCGCTCCATAGATGCTGCTGCACCCGCTGAGTTACTCCAGCACTCTGTGAAACGTCACCTATCCATGTTCTCCACAGATGCTGCCTGACCCGCTGAGTTACTCCAGCACTCTGTGAAACGTCACCTATCCATGTTCTCCACAGATGCTGCCTGACCCGCTGAGTTACTCCAGCACTCTGTGAAACGTCACCTATCCATGTTCTCCACAGATGCTGCCTGACCCGCTGAGTTACTCCAGCACTCTGTGAAACGTCACCTATCCATGTTCTCCACAGATGCTGCCTGACCCGCTGAGTTACTCCAGATTCCTTGTCTATCTGCAGGAGTCTACTCCACGTTATCTATTACTCCCTAGGAAAAATAAAGACTTCTAATCTCTCCAGTTACACTTGAGACTGGGCAATTCTGGCCCTGCAATCATTTACACCACCATATGTTAATCTGTGCCCGTCAGCTATTTAAAAAGCCAATTCATACTTCAGCATTGCCAGATGCAAGGGAAACACTTCTGTTAAATCGTTAAAATTCAGCCTTAGCCACCAGGGTCCGAACAGTACCACCAACCTGAATACCTTATTGAAAATCACACAAATTTAAATGTAACTTCTTGAATGAGTTACATGGTCTACAAAAATCCAATATTAAAAGCCCCAGGATATTATATTAGTTTATAAAACATTGCAGGATCTCCATGTTCAAAAAGTAACATTTAAAAAAGAAAGCTAGACACAAAATGCTGGAGTAACTCAGCGGAAAAGGGCAGCACCTCTGGAGAGATTTATAAAATACTTTGACTAGTGCAGGGTTCGTAACGGTTTGGAGGGATATGTAGCAAGCGCAGGCAGGTGGGACTGGTGTAGACGGGACATGTTGGTCGGTGTGGGAAAGTTGGGCCGAAGGGCCTGTTTCCACAGTGTGTGACTCGATTACTCTAAACCAATAGTTGTGAAGTAGAGTAATAAATGTAGAGTAATAAATGACCGAGTAATGATTGTAGAGTAATAAATGACCTGGGAAATACAGAGAGTGGACACAAGGCAATGGAGGTGTGACTAGATGTCATGGCACCATACAGCTGTGGGCAGGGGGGCAAGTCTGTCCAGATAATTAGTTGTGATGCTATCCCGGTCAAAGCCAGACATTGTGATCTCAGAGTCATAGAGTGATACAGCATGGTCACAGGCCCTTCGGCCCAACTTGCCCATACTGGCCAACATGTCCCTTCTACACTAGTCCCACCTGCCTGCGTTTGGCCCATATCCCTCCAAACCTGTCCTATCCATGTACCTGTCTAACCGTCTCTTAGACATTGTGATAGTCTCAACCTCAACTACCTCCTCCGGCAGCTCATTCCATACAACCACCACCCTCTCTGGGAAAAAGTTACTCCTCAGGTTTCTAGTAACTCTTGCCCCCCCTCACCTTAAACATATGTCTTGGAAATAGAGAGAAATAAAGAGGAGAGGGGAACTTGTGGACATTTAGACTGGGGAAGGAAGTCAAATGTAATGGTGAAAGTTGGACGTTAGATATTGTGACAGATGCTGGGAGAGCAGAGAGTGAATGGAGTGAGCGACTGTGAAAGGAGAAGCAATATGTTGTGAAGATTACATGGAAGGTGACAAAAGGTTATACAACACAAAGTTTGCAGATGATATAAAAGTGGGTGGTTTTACAGGTTGTGAAGATGGTTGTGAAAATTTGCAGCAGAATCTGGATCGATTGGCCAGGTGGGCTGAGGAATGGCTGATGGAATTTAATACAGAGAAGTGTGAGGTGTTGCATTTTGGGAAGTCTAACATGTCAGGGCCTACACAGTGAATGGTAGGCCTCTGAGTAGTGTTGTAGAGCAGAGGGATCTAGGAGTACAGGTGCATGGTTCCTTGAAGGTCGAGTCACAGGTGGATAAGGCGGTCAAAAAGGCTTTTGGCACATCGGCCTTCATCAGTCAGAGTATTGAGTATAGAAGTTGGGAGGTCATGTTGCAGTTGTATAAGACGTTGGTGAGACCACATTTAGAATATTGTGTTCAGTTCTGGGCACCGTGTTATAGGAAAGATATTGTCAAGCTGGAAAGGGTTCAGAGAAGATTCACGAGGATGTTGCCAGGACTAGAGGGTGTGAGCTACAGGGAGAGGTTGAGTAGGCTGGGTCTCTATTCCTTGGAGCGCAGGAGGATGAGGGGAGATCTTATAGAGGTGTACAAAATCATGAGAGGAATAGATCGGGTAGATGCAGAGTCTCTTGCCCAGAGTAGGGGAATCGAGGACCAGAGGGCATAGATTTAAGGTGAAGGGGAAAAGATTTAATAAGAATCTGAGGGGTAACTTTTTCACCTTTTTTTTATCAGCACCTGCAGTTCCTTGAGTCTACAAATGGACACAGTAGGGTGGAGTCAGTGGGCAAAGATCTAACAAGTGGAGTACAAGATGGGAAAATGTGTAAATATTCATTTTGGCTGGAAAAACATAAAACAACAGAGCATAGTTTGTAAATGGTGAGAGAATGCAGAATTCTGACGCTCAGATGTACCTGGATGTCCAAGTGCAAGATTCACAAAAAGCATGCATGTAACGCAAGTAATACATACGTGTAACGCAAGTTATACATACGGGGGGGTGTGGGGGGGGGTGTGGGTGGGGGGGTGTGGGTGGGGGTGGGGGGTGGGGTGGGGGGGGGGGGATGTGGGTGGGGGGGTGTGGGGTGGGGGGGTGGGGGTGTGGGGGGGGGGGGGGGTGGGGGTGTGGGTGTGGATGTGGGTGTGGGTGTGGGTGTGGGGGGGGGTGTGGGGGGGGGGTGGGTAGGGGTGTGGGTGGGGGTGTGGGTGGGGGTGTGGGTGGGGGTGTGGGTGGGGGTGTGGGTGTGGGTGGGGGTGTGGGTTTGTGTGTGGTTGTGGCTGGGGGTGTGGGTGTGTGTGGGTGGGTGGGTGGGGGGGGGGGTGGGGGGGTGGGGGGGGGGGTCTCGCTCTTGCAGGAGAATAGAGAGCTGGACAGGGGGAGAGATCTCTGCCCACATCATTTGTCCTCTCCATTTCGCATGTTCTGCTTTGAGTAGGGGGATGGGTGCAAGAGCAGAGGGGCAGGGGGGTGTAAAATGAGGGTAGAAGCAATAGGTAGCAAGGTGAAAAGTAAAAGTGGCAGGCAGACAAAACCAGGGCAAAAATCAAAAAGGGCCACTTTTCAACATCAATGTAAAAGGGGTAAGAGCATTGTAAAAACAAGCCTGAAGGCTTTGTGTCTCAATGCAAGGAGCATTCGTAATAAGGTGGATGAGTTGAATGTGCAGATAGCTATTAATGATTATGATATAGTTGGGATCACGGAGACATGGCTCCAGGGTGACCAAGGCTGGGAGCTGAACATCCAGGGATATTCAATATTCAGGAGGGATAGAGAGAAAGGAAAAGGAGGTGGGGTAGCGTTGCTGATTAGAGAGGAGATTAACGCAATGGAAAGGAAGGACATTAGTTTGGAGGATGTGGAATCGGTATGGGTAGAGCTGCGAAACACTAAGGGGCAGAAAACGCTGGTGGGTGTTGTGTACAGGCCACCGAACAGTAGTAGTGAAGTTGGAGATGGTATTAAACAGGAAATTAGAAATGCGTGCGACAAAGGCAAAACAGTTATAATGGGTGACTTCAATCTACATATAGATTGGGTGAATCAAATTGGCAGGGGTGCTGAGGAAGAGGATTTCTTGGAATGTATGCGGGATAGTTATCTAAATCAACATGTAGAGGAACCAACGAGAGAGCAGGCTATTTTAGACTGGGTATTGAGTAATGAGGAAGGGTTAGTTAGCAGTCTTGTTGTACGTGCCCCCTTGGGCAAGAGTGACCATAATATGGTTGAGTTCTTCATTAGGATGGAGAGTGACATTGTTAATTCAGAAACAATAGTTCTGAACTTAAAGAAAGGTAACTTTGAGGGTATGAGACGTGAATTGGCCAAGATTGACTGGCAATTAATTCTAAAAGGGTTGACGGTGGATATGCAATGGAAGACATTTAAAGACTGCATGGATGAACTACAAAAATTGTTCATCCCAGTTTGGCAAAAGAATAAATCAGGGAAGGTAGTGCATCCGTGGATAACAAGGGAAATTAGGGATAGTATCAAAGCGAAGGATGATGCGTACAAATTAGCCAGAAAAAGCAGCCTACCAGAGGACTGGGAGAAATTCAGAGACCAGCAGAGGAGGACAAAGGGCTTAATTAGGAAAGGAAAAATAGATTATTAAAGAAAACTGGCAGGGAACATAAAAACTGACTGCAAAAGTTTTTATAGATATGTGAAAAGAAAGAGATTAGTTAAAACAAATGTAGGTCCCTTGCAGTCAGAAACAGATGAGTTGATCATGGGGAACAAGGATATGGCGGACCAATTGAATAACTACTTTGGTTCTGACTTCACTAAGGAAGACATAAATAATTTGCCGGAAATAGCAGGGGACCGGGGGTCAAATGAGATGGAGGAATTGAGTGAAATCCAGGTTAGTCGGGAAGTGGTGTTAGGTAAATTGAATGGATTAAAGGCTGATAAATCCCCAGGGCCAGATAGGCTGCATCCCAGAGTACTTAAGGAAGTAGCTCCAGAAATAGTGGATGCATTAGTAATAATCTTTCAAAACTCTTTAGATTCTGGAGTAGTTCCTGAGGATTGGAGGGTAGCTAACATAACCCCACTTTTTAAGAAGGGAGGGAGAGAGAAAACGGGGAATTACAGACCAGTTAGTCTAACATCGGTAGTGGGGAAACTGCTAGAGTCAGTTATTAAAGATGGGATAGCAGCACATTTGGAAAGTGGTGAAATCATTGGACAAAGTCAGCATGGATTTACGCAAGGTAAATCATGTCTGACGAATCTTATAGAATTTTTCGAGGATGTAACTAGTAGCGTGGACAGGGGAGAACCAGTGGATGTGGTGTATCTGGACTTCCAGAAGGCTTTCGACAAGGTCCCACATAAGAGATTAGTATACAAACTTAAAGCACACGGCATTGGGGGTTCAGTATTGATGTGGATAGAGAACTGGCTGGCAGACAGGAAGCAAAGAGTAGGAGTAAACGGGTCCTTTTCACAATGGCAGGCAGTGACTAGTGGGGTACCGCAAGGCTCAGTGCTGGGACCCCAGCTATTTACAATATATATTAATGATCTGGATGAGGGAATTGAAGGCAATATCTCCAAGTTTCCGGATGACACTAAGCTGGGGGCAGTGTTAGCTGTGAGGAGGATGCTAGGAGGCTGCAAGTTGATTTGGATAGGTTGGGTGAGTGAACAAATGCATGGCAGATGCAGTATAATGTGGATAAATGTGAGGTTATCCATTTTGGTGGCAAAAACAGGAAAGCAGACTATTATCTAAATGGTGGCCGATTAGGAAAAGGGGAGATGCAGCGAGACCTGGGTGTCATGGTACACCAGTCATTGAAAGTAGGCATGCAGGTGCAGCAGGCAGTGAAGAAAGCGAATGGTATGTTAGCTTTCATAGCAAAAGGATTTGAGTATAGGAGCAGGGAGGTTCTACTGCAGTTGTACAGGGTCTTGGTGAGACCACACCTGGAGTATTGCGTACAGTTTTGTTCTCCAAATCTGAGGAAGGACATTATTGCCATAGAGGGAGTGCAGAGAAGGTTCACCAGACTGATTCCTGGGATGTCAGGACTGTCTTATGAAGAAAGACTGGATAGACTTGGTTTATACTCTCGAGAATTTAGGAGATTGAGAGCGGATCTTATAGAAACTTACAAAATTCTTAAGGGGTTGGACAGGCTAGATGCAGGAAGATTGTTCCCAATGTTGGGGAAGTCCAGGACAAGGGGTCACAGCTTAAGGGTAAGGGGGAAATCCTTTAAAACCGAGATGAGAAAAACTTTTTTCACACAGAGAGTGGTGAATCTCTGGAACTCTCTGCCACAGAGGGTAGTCGAGGCCAGTTCATTGGCTATATTTAAGAGGGAGTTAGATGTGGCCCTTGTGGCTAAGGGGATCCGAGGGTATGGAGAGAAGGCAGGTACGGGATACTGAGTTGGATGATCAGCCATGATCATATTGAATGGCGGTGCAGGCTCGAAGGGCCGAATGGCCTACTCCTGCACCTAATTTATATGTTTCTATGTTTCTATGTTTCTATGAGTAATACCTTGTACTAGTTGGTTCAACAAAGGGGGAAGCGACTGATTAAGGCAACAATGAGGTGAATTCTTTGTCTACCAAATACTGAAAGATCTTTGGCTTGAATCTGTATTCCTCTTTTGACAAATACCGCTTGACCAGCTGGGGGTTTTTTCTGGAACATTCTGTCTTCATTGCTATAAATATATGGTTAAGTTAGAGAAATGTTTGGAAACATTACATAGACATAGAGGTGCATCACGCAAACACAAGGTCTGTGCCGAACTTAATGCCAGGTTAAACTAATGTGTTCTGCCTACACGTGATCCATATCCATCCATTCCCTACATCTCCATGTGTCTATCTAAATGCCTCTTCACCACCACTATTGTATCAGCCTCCACCACCACCCCTGGCAGCATGTTCCAGGCACCCACCACCCTCTCCGAAAACGTTGCCCCTCTCACCTTAAAACTGCATCCCTCCAGTTTTTGACATTTCCACCCAGGGTTAAAGGTTGTTTAGTTTAAGGTTGTCCAGTTTTGTTTAACATAGTAACATAGAAACATAGAAAATAAGTGCTGGAGGAGGCCATTCGACCATTCGAGCCAGCACCGCCATTCATTGTGATCATGGCTGATCGTCCGCTATCAATAACCCGTGCCTGCCTTCTCCCCATATCCCTTGACTCCACTAGCCCCTAGAGCTCTATCTAACTCTCTCTTAAATCCATCCAGTGATTTGGCCTCCACTGCCCTCTGTGGCAGGGAATTCCACAAATTCACAACTCTCTGGATGAAAATTTTTTTTCTCACCTCAGTCTTAAATGGCCGCCCCTTTATTCTAAGACTGTGGCCCCTGGTTCTGAACTCGCCCAACATTGGTTTCTTATTGTCACATGCACCGAGGTACAGTGAAAAGCTTTCTGTTTGCAATGTATCCAGTCAGAGAAAAGACTAGATACATGATTACAATCGAGCCGTCCCCTTGCACAGATACAGGATAAAGGCTCCAACATTCAGCACAAGATATAACATCCAATGCAAGATCCTAACAACTAGCCTAAAAAGGTTTTGTCCATCCTATTCGTAAATATTTTATTGCTTTGACAAAAATAATTTGGGGGCAGCACAGTGGCACAGCGGTAGAGTTGCTGCCTCACAGCGCCAGTGAACCAGGTCTGATCCTGATTACGGGTGCTGTCTGTATGGAGTTTGCACGTCCTCTCCGTGACCATTTGGGTTTTCTCCGAGTGCCTTGGTTTCCTCCCACACTCCAAGGACGTTCAGTTTTGTAGGTTAATTGGCTTCAGAAAATCTGTAAATTGTCCTTGGTGTGTGTAGGATAGATAGTGTTAGTGTGCGGGTGATCGCTGGTCGACTCGGACTCGGTGGGCCGAAGGGCCTGTTTTTACTCTGTATCTGTCAAGTCTAAAGGGTTGTTCCCATCTTACACCCAGACACAACCCCACACAACTGATCCGATTTTGATTTGACGGGGAAGAGATTGTTCTGGCTTTAACAGAAGGGTTTTAATATATACTTAATTTATGATGGCAAATAACCTGGATTTCTGCTTCTATCCAAATGTAAACTTAATGAGAATGTAAAGTCCATGGAAAACAATTATAGTGGTGATTGCAGAAGTGTGTGCATAAGTGTGTGAATAATTACATGTCTAATGAACCTTCCCTTCCAACAGTTATTTTGTCCTCAAAAGATGGCAGTTTCTATGAAATTATTGTGATAATTGAAAAGCAAGAATATTCCGTAGAAACAGGTTATTTGCTCGAATATCTATGAAAAATGTAATCACTATTTCTAGACAAAAGGATGCCGGTGCAGGCTTTTAGAAAACCTATGTGTTGTGTAAAACACAATAATAGCCCTGTCCCACGGTACGAGTTCATTCCAAGAGCTCTCCCGAGTTTGCCCTGATTCGAACTCGGAGATTTACGGTAATGGCCACTCGTCGACCCGAAACATCACCTATTCCTTCGCTCCATAGATGCTACCTCACCCGCTGAGTTTCTCCAGCATTTTTGACTACCTTCCATGTTTCCAGCATCTGCATTTCTTTCTTAAACATTTATATTTTCGAGGAAGTGCTTCTGCGCCGTGTTGAATAATTGCGGACATTTCCATCTATGAAGTTGTTAAGTTCGTGACCTGGGGTCACTCTCTAGCCGGCCCCATTCCTGTGGACCACAAACTCTGCTCAGCGTGCAGAGTGCCAATGCCCCACACTGACAGTAAGCGGCACAGAGTGAGCAGAGGGTGAATGGAATCAGGAGTTTAATTTCAACTTGTCTCTTGGTTTGCCTTCTGCAGTATTGATATTTGCAGAGGGTGTTTGGTCAGCCGAGACTCAGTATATTTTGCAGACACTGGGAATTGTCTTTGGCTCCCCTCTCTCCAGTAGCACCCTGGCTCCCATGTATCCACACTTCACATAACGAGGACCCCCCCCCCCACTTAAAGAACAAGCCCAGAAACCTCCGCCGCTCAGCATTGACATGGTCAGCAAAGGGGATCCGTAGGGAACGACTTCAGACAAAAAACTAAACTGAAAAAACTATGAGGATTAAGGTCGACTTTCTGTTGCTTCTGCATTCCATTTGTTCTTAAAATATTTGGCAATGTCAATTAGTAACTGAGCAGAGTTAGCCGGCGAACACAATTTTCCACTCTACTGAGTGGCCTATTGTTGTCAAACTAACAGCAGCTTTCTGAGGTCATTATCATAGCCTTGTAGCTGAACCCAGCTGCACAGGGATTGCTCCATCTAACTCCATGTTCAGCCCTCGCTCTGCACCGAGCCGCAGGGGGTTGGGAAGAAGGGAGGAGGGAAAGATGAAAGTTGTGCCATGCCAGAGCATGCAACAAGCGAAATGTGACGGAAAGATTTGAAAGACCCATGCCTCCTGCCGTCTGTCTGACCTGTCCCTCTGAGTTACTCCAGCATTTTGTGTCTATCTTCAGTTTAGTTTCATTTAGTTTAGTTTACAGATATAGCACGGAAACAGGCCCTTCGGCCCACCGGGACCGTGCCGACCAGCGATCCCCGCACATTAACACTATCCTACACACTAAGGACAATTTTTTTTTACATTTACCAACCTATTAACCTATAAACCTGTATGTCTTTGGAGTGTGGGAGGAAACTGAAGATCTCGGAGAAAACCCAAGCAGGTCACGGGGAGAATGTACAAACTCCGTACAGACAGCGCCCATAGTCAGGATGGAACCCGGGTCTCCAGCGCTGCATTCGCTGTAAAGGGCCTGTCCCACTGTACGAGCTAATTCAAGAGCTCTCCCGAGTGAAAATAAAATCAAACTCGTGGTAAGTACGTAGAATGTACGTAGCGGGTACGCCGGAACTCGGGACGTCTCTTAGCGGCTCGTAACGCCAACGGCAGGTACTCGGGAAACGCGGTAAGCTCATGAAGACTCGTGAAGATTTTTCAACATGTTGAAAAATGTCCATGAGAGCCCCGAGTAACTACGAGGGGTTATTACCGTAATTCTCCGAGTTCGAATCAGGGGAAACTCCGGAGAACTCTTGAATTAGCTCGTACAGTGGGACAGGCCCATAAGGCAGCATCAGCAGTTCCGTCCTACACTGTTCCTCTGAGTAGAATAGAATAGACAATAGGTGCAGGAGTAGGCCATTCGGCCCTTCGAGCCAGCACCGCCATTCAATGTGATCATGGCTGATCATCCCCAATCAGTACCCCGTTCCTGCCTTCTCCCCATATCCCCTGACTACGCTATCTTTAAGAGTCCTATCTAGCTCTCTCTTGAAAGTATCCAGAGCCCTCTGAGGCAGAGTAGCTCCTTACACCACTGGGCTGAACAGTAAATCCATCTGTAACATGGCACAAATGTTAGCGAGGAAGCGGCAGAGACAGATTCAGATCTGAAACTTAAAGATTAACATTGAAAAGTTATTTTCCTCCCATCCCAGTTTAAAACGTTTATCTCCTCGTGAGACCTGCGGGTAAATTTAATTTTACTAATCCAATTTTTCTCATCAAAGTTCTTCCTTTCTTCTGCATTGAGACAACTGTGAGAATTTTATTAGTAATTTGGGTAAAATTATGGGAACAGATGTGAAGTATAAATAGCAAAATGTATATAATAATAGAGTTGGCATGGTGGCAGTGTTGATGTACTTTATATTACAGCTCTACAGGGTTTTACTAGTTACAGTTCAGTGCCATATGTGGCTTCCCAGCAATATTTCTCAGCAGATAACACTGCTTATGTTTTCCAAAGATTTACAGATGCTACTGCTATTCTGCAGTGTTAAAAGTTGTCCACAGCTAAGCATTTGGAGAAGGTGTTTATGGTGAAACTAATGTGGGTACAAGCCTGTCTAATAGGCTGGCAGGCATTCAATATGTTATTAAATAATGTAACAAATCAGGAGCTTTGTTTAAAGGTCATCACAGCTACTGCAAGCGGTCACCATTTTCCTGCCAGATGGATTGCAAAATGCTTCAATGAGAATAGTATCCACCTTATGACTTGTAATAAGTAGCCTGATTTTAAACCCAAAGAATATGATTCTGGTTAAAGCACAGATGCTGCCGACGTCATCGAGCAAATGGCCCTTGCAGTGAGCAGTTAATGCACATAGAATGTTGTGCACATCTGGAATATTTTTAAGTTCAGCAATGATATTTATTTGTGGGGTTTTATGAAAAGAGCGCAGACCAAGAATAATTGCTGGACCAGATTTGGTGTTTGGAGCGATTTAATAAACCGTGTGAAAACACAACTTCTCCCTCTGCTGGACGTTCTTCTTTCAGCAACTACTGCACCTCAATAGATCTCAGACATGTAGAGAGTGCAAGGATGATGGCAACAGGTCAGTCTTGAATGTGATGAAGGTTCTTCAAAACTGGAGAGCCGAATCAGAACCCCACGTTGATGGAAAAGGAGCATTTCTTTCACAAGGGTCCAGACCAGAAATGTCACCTATCCATGTTCTCCACAGATACTGCCTGACCCGCTGAGTTACTCCAGCACTCTGTGAAACGTCACCTATCCATGTTCTCCACAGATGCTGCCTGACCCGCTGAGTTACTCCAGCACTCTGTGAAACGTCACCTATCCATGTTCTCCACAGATGCTGCCTGACCCGCTGAGTTACTCCAGCACTCTGTGAAACGTCACCTATCCATGTTCTCCACAGATGCTGCCTGACCCGCTGAGTTACTCCAGCACTTTGACCTTTTTTTCCCTCTAATGTAGTTCTCTTTACAGACTCAGGAACAGCTTCTTCCTCATTATTATCAGGCTTCTGAACGATCCTTCCATAAGCTAGGGCACTGACCTATTCACCTCTACCCCATTGCGGACATTGAACTCTGTCTGTGGAACTGATGCGCTACAATGCTGAGAACTATATTCTGCACTCTGTATCTTCCCCTTGCTCTACCTGTTGTACTGGAGTTTGATGCAGTCTACTTTGGATATGTTAGGAAAATAAATGTTATCCCCCTCTTCCTAGATGTCTCTTGTTCTTCAGTGGGACGCTCTATATTTTTGTGTAGGAAGGAACTGCAGATGCTGGTTTACACTGAAGATAGACACAAAAAGCTGGAGTAACTCAGCGGGACAGGCAGCATCTCTGAAGACCTTTCTTCAGTCTGAACCTAAAATGTCGCCATTTCCTTCTCTCCAAAGATGTTGCCTGTCCCGCTGAGTTACTCCTTTATTTTGTGTCTGCTCGATGTTTTTTATTGATCAGGTTCTGGTTGGACCTGCTCACTGGGCTTGAATGACAACTAAAATCCATCTCCAATGATGTCAAAGATAGCCACAGAATGTTGGAGTAACTCAGCGAGACTAACAGCATCCCGGATTGCTTCTGCAGTTGTATAGGGCTCTGGTGAGACCACATCTGGAGTATTGTGTACAGTTTTGGTCTCCTAATGTGAGAAAGGACATCCTTGTGATTGAGGCAGTGCAGCATAGGTTCACGAGATTGATCCCTGGGATGGCAGGACTGTCATATGAGGAAAGATTGAAAAGACGAGGCTTGTATTCACTGGAGTTTAGAAGGATGAGGGGACATCTTATAGAAACACATAAAATTATAAAAGGACTGGACAAGCTAGATGCAGGAAAAATGTTCCCAATGTTGGGCGAGTCCAGACCAGGGGCCACAGTCTTAGAATAAAGGGGAGGTCATTTAAGACTGAGGTGAGAAAAAAACGTTTTCACTCAGAGAGTTGTGAATTTATGGAATTCCCTGCCACAGAGGGCAGTGGAGGCCAAATCACTGGATGGATTTAAGAGAGAGTTAGAACTCTAGGGGCTAGAGGAGTCAAGGGATATGAGGAGAAGGCAGGCACGGGTTATTGATAGGGGACGATCAGCCATGATCACAATGAATAGCGGTGCTGGCTCGAATGGTCGAATGGCCTCCTCCTGCACCTATTTTCTATGTTTCTATGTTTCTATGGAAGAGAAGGAAGCTGGACAAAAATGCTGGAGAAACTCAGCGGGTGAGGCAGCATCTATGGAGCAAAGGAATAGGTGACGTTTCGGGTCGAGACCCTTCTTCAGACTGATGTGGGGTTGGGGGAGGGGGGGCGGGAAGAAGAAAGGAAGAGGCAGAGACAGTGGGCTGTGGGAGAGCTGGGAGGGGAAGGAGGGAGAAAGCAAGGACTACCTGAAATTGTAGAAGTCAATGTTCATACCGCTGGGGTGTAAACTACCCAAGTGAAATATGAAGTGCTGCTCCAATTTGCGGTAGGCCTCAATTGAAGGGTAAGTGCGTGACCCATTCCTTCTCTCCAGAGATGCTGCCTGTCCCACTGAGTTACTCAGGCATTTTGTGTCTATCTTCAGTGTAAACCAGCATCTGCAGTTCCTTCCTACATATTCTATAGATGTCAACTTGGAGTTGAATTCTTTTCAGTGTTCCCTGATGTTCATTGTGACAGGTGTATTCTGAATCAGGCCATTTCAAAGCTGTGATCCAGAGATGTTTCCAAGTGAGAGTTCGATGTAGCTCTTAAAGATAGCGGAGTCAGGGGATATAGGGAGAAAGTAGGTACGGGGTACTGATTTTGGATGATCAGCCATGATCATATTGAATGGCGGTGCTGGCTCGAAGGGCCGAATGGCCTACTCCTGCACCTATTTTCTATGTTTCGATGTTTCTATGTGATGTAAGTTCACATATGCATGTCTTTCCTGAAGAAAATGTCTTCTTTAAAAAAATGGCCTCTTGTTTCTGTCGAGCCAAGCCTTCAGCGAGAGTGTTTTTGAAAGCCCGGTGCCAATTAAATGTCAATCACTGTCATTGGTAACAAACTGATGAAATGGGATTCATTTCTTACACACACACACTTTGAGTTTAATTATAAGTCTGCACCAAGTTCGTCACTAATTTTAGCAATGGTAAATATGCTGTTATGATTTAGTTTTTTTCCCTTATGAAATTGTGTAGCAATGTTTGAATAATTTAAAAAACACTCGCAGAGTTGAGGGGTAAGCGCGGCACGTGGCATTTCTTGACTTTTTATTTCTGATGAAAATATTTCACTGAAGTGTGTATTTATCTTTGTATAAAAACGAAAAGGACCGAAATGTGTCCCTAGTTTGCACACTTGGCCCTTTCCAGAATCAAGGGTCACAGTTTAAGAATAAGGGGCCAGTCATTTAGAACTGAGATGAGGAAAAATCTTTTTCACAGTTGTGAGTCTGTGGAATTGCGAACCGAGCAGAGGTGTTGGGCGAAACGATCGCCAAGCCTACGCTTGGTCTCACCGATGTAGAGCACCTGACATCTAGAGCAGCGGATGCAATAGATGAGGTTGGAGGTGGTGCAGGTGAACCTCTGCCACACCTGGAACGACTGCTTGGGTCCTTGAATGGAGTCAAGGGAGGAGGTAAAGTGACATTTCCTGCAGTTGCAAGAGAAAGTGCCAGGAGAGGGGGTAGTACAGGTGGGAAGGGACGAATCGACCAGGGAGTTACAGAGGGAGCGGTCTCTGCGGAAAGCAGAAAGGGGAGGAGATGGGAAGATGTGGCCAGTGGTGGGATCACGTTGGAGGTGGCGAAAATATCGGAGGATTATTTGTTGTATGAGACGGCTGGTGGGGTGGAAGGTGAGGACTAGGGGGACTCTGTCCTTGTTACGCGTGGGGGGGGATGGGGAGTGAGAGTAGAGTCACGGGGTATAGAAGAGACCCTGGTGAGAGCCTCATCTATAGTAGAAGAGGGGAACCCCCGTTCCCTGAAGAATGAGGACATCTCCGATGCCCTGGTGTGGAACACCTCATCCTGGGAGCAGATGCGGCGTAGACGGAGGAATTGGGAGTAGGGGATGGAGCCCTTACAGGAAGCAGGGTGGGAAGACGTGTAGTCTAGATAGCCATGGGAGTCAGTGGGTTTGTAGTATAGTTGCCCACAGCTTCATCTGTCAGCCACCTTCCTCCACCCTCCACCCTCCACCCCCCACCCCCCACCCTCCACCCTCCACCCACCACCCCCCACCCCCCACCCTCCACCCCCCACCCTCCACCCTCCACCCCCCACCCTCCACCCCCCACCCGCCACCCCCACCCTCCAACCCCCCACCCTCCACCCTCCACCCCCACCCCCCCCCCACCACCCCCCACCCCCCCACCCCCACCCCCTCCCATACCTCCACCCTCTACCCCACCCCACCCCCACCCCCACCCCCCACCCCCCACCCCCACCCTCCACACCCACCCCTCCACCCCCCCACCCTCCACCCCCTCCACCCCCCCCCCCTACCCCCACCCCCCCCTCCCACCCCCACCCCCCCACCCCCTACCCCTCCACCCCCCACCCTCCACCCCCCATCCCACCCCCCTCCACCCCCACCCTCCACCCCCCACCCTCCTGACAAAGTCGTACATAAATGAAATGTTGTTTATGGTTATTTAGCAATGAGATAGTAAAAGAAAAGAACATTTGGAGAATCAATGTCACTTTGCTGCTAAATGTGATTCGTTTAGCCATACAGTATATGTTGTTACTTCCGTTGAAATTTGCCCTGGAACTCTCTGCTCAGATCTTTGCGATTCCTTTTTTTTGGTAACATTAGCAATAGTAATTTTCTTTCACATTGTTTAGGAGTGATGCACTCGGTGGCTTTTCAAAGTTGCCTCTCTTTGATCTGTGCAAGAATCTTAAAACAATTCTGAAGCACTTCAGTAGTTGGTCTCTGTTCCAGGAAATTTGCATCACTTAAAAGCCAAATCAAAGCAGCACTGAGTGATTTTATCTGTTAACCTCTTCCTTCATGCATCCTCGCTAGTTCTATGAGACCGAGCTGGTCTGAAAATGCAGAGAGCTGGAGAGAAATATAAAGAGCCCACACACACTTAATTGGATGCATTATAAGCACAGTTGCTGGATTATCAATGGCCAAGCTCTAATTGTACAGATAGCTGGTTGCCATCCGATTCTATGTTCACCATATGACCTTTTAAATGAGAACAGGCTAGCCAGAGAAAACTACAAAGTGTGTAGAGAAGGAACTGTAGATGCTGGTTTACCACAGACAGACAGAGACACGTTATGTGTCGACAAACTCCAAAGTATTAGCAATAGTTACCCATTCACACTTTCCTCCTGATGCCAGTCTTCTGTATGAACCTGTGAACTATGAAGACATTCTGAAAGGCAGAGATAAGGTAGACAGAACCTTCTCCCCAGGGTCGACAGATTAGAGGCGGAGATGAAAGTGTATGCACAAGGCAGGTTTTTACACCACAAGTGGGTGGTGTGGGCCAGGGTTGGTGGTGTGGGCCAGGGTTGGTGGTGGTGACAGATACCACAGTGGCTTTTAAGAGGCTTTAAGACAGGCACATGGATATGCAGATCGTTTGTCCGCTCGTGTGTCAGACGATGCAGCTCGCTGTTGGCTTCTGTCATCGTCCAACATGTTGATGGAACTGGCGCCCGACGCGTCACAACGTGCATCTCATCGTTGCTTCTGGGGATCGCCACCAGGAGGCTTCTGTCAGGATCCCCATTATGCAGATAATGGGGAGATATGAATCAGGCAAATGAAATTAATTAATCTTGTTACTATGTTTGCACAAGTATTGTGGGCCAAAGGGCATGTCCCTGTGCTGTAGTGCTCCAAGGTCTAGTTCTAAGAAGGAGCCTTGTTACCAAAGCAGATTGTTCTTGGTGGGTGAAGTGTTCTTTCCCTGTGTTAATGACTCCTCTGGCACCAATGATGACACTACTGGCCAATCACTTACACCATTAACAGGGCTTCACATTAAGTTTGCTGCAAATACTTTCACCAACTTGCGACCTTGAATGTAAAATGCATTAATTAATGAGTATCCAATTATAATGGCCGCTTGTCAGTTTTTGATATTTAAGATGGTAAAACGGGAAAATAAAGGGTGGGAGGAAAGATGGATTTATAATAAAAGAAAAAAGGTTGATATCTGAAGAAGGGTGTCGACCCAAAACATCACCCATTCCTTCTCTCCAGAGATGCTGCCTGTCCCACAGAGTTACTCCAGCATTCTGTGTCTAATAAAGGTTGCTAATCAGGTAAACAGTAGTCTCACATTAGATGTCCAAATATCAATTGAAAAATAGGATTATAATGTAAAAAGTTGATGTTCAGAGATATGAACAGCCTAAAATCTAAACCACATTGACAAAACTAGGTAACCTAATCCCTATTCGTACAGCTATAGGCCTGTCCCACGGTACGAGTTCATTCAAGAGCTCTCCCGAGTTAAAAAAAAAATCAAACTCGTGGTAAGCACGGAGGATGAACGTAGCGGGTACGTCGGAGCTCGGGGACGTCTCTTACCGGCTCGTAACGCTAACGGCAGGTACTCAGGAAGACTCGCTAACAGCAGGTAAGCATGGGAAGACCCATGAAGATTTTTCAACATGTTGAAAAATGTCCACGAGAGCCCTGACGAGTGGCCATTACCGTAAATCTCTGAGTTCGAATCAGGGCAAACTCAGGAGAGCTCTTGGAATTAACTCGTACCGTGGGACAGGGCTATTAGACATTGTATTGAATGTTGAAAATTATTATTTATATTGTGATTCAATGTTTGTGCTTTTATCCTTTGCTTCTTCAGCCTTGTTAAGTAACCACAAGAATCCTGAAGACATTAGTTCTCATTTTCTAGCAGTGCATGTCCTAAGGGTTTCTAACTGGAGTCTGTGTGTTGTTGAGAAAGTGTGTTAAGGTGATTCTGCAGACAGGGATGGATGGGTTGGTGGAGTTACTTGAAGTTGTTACAGTATTAAAGCATATTCCTTGGAGCATAATTGATTGCATTTGTACTAAAGGTAGACAAAAATGCTGGAGAAACTCAGCGGGTGAGGCAGCATCTATGGAGCGAAGGAATTGGTGACGTTTCAGATCGAGACAGGAAACATCACCTATTCCTTCGCTCCATAGATGCTGCCTCACCCGCTGAGTTTCTCCAGCATTTTTGTCTACCTTCCACTTTTCCAACATCTGCAGTTCTTTCTTAAACATTTAAGCACACGCACACGCACACGCACACGCACACGCACACGCACACACACACACACCTATGGCCAGGCGCACCGACTGAAATTACTTTCCTATCATATTTCTCTGTGATTTATGATTATATCTTGCCAGCTGTTTTTGGAATTATCACTGAGTATGAAACAGCTGCACAGCACTGAGCTTTTTTCTCAAACCCAGTCATAGAGTCATAGAATCATGGAGTGATACAGCACGGAAACAGGCCCTTCGGCCCAACTTGCCCACACCGGCCAACATGTCCAGCTACACTTGTCCCACCTGCCTGTCTTTGGCCCATCTCCCTCCAAACCTGTCCTTTCCATGTACCTGCCTAACTGTTTCTAAAACATTGCAATAGTCCCTGTTTCAACTACCTCCTCTGGCAGCTTGTTCCATACACCCACCACTTTTTGTGTGAAAAAGTTACCCCTCAGATTCCTATTAAATCTTTTCCCCTTCACCTTGAACCTATGTCCTCTGGTCCTCGATTCCCCTACTCTGGGCAAGAGACTCTGTGCATCTACCCGATCTATTCCTCTTATGATATTGTTCCTCTGTAAGATCACCCCTCGTCCTCCTGCGCTCCAAGGGACAGAGGCCCCAGTCTACTCAACTTCTCCCTGTAACTCACACCCTTGTGTCCTGGCAACATACATGTGAGCAATATTAATGACTTGGAGCCCTGGTGATGACAAAGTGGTCTATTAAAGTCATATAGCTCATAAATATCTTATGTTTATGACGTCTTTAATTAAAATAAAATCAGGTCATATCAGGTTTGCGTGCAATGGTTATTTATTCCCGCAGTATGCGTTACAAGAAATCTTTTGAGTCTTGCAAGTTTTCATTCCATAACTGTGACTGAGTGTGTCCAATATTGTAATGTCTTTGGAAAAGCATGTATGTACATAAAAGGATGAATTGTTTACTGACACTGGAGAAGGGTTTATTCTACAAAAGTATACATGGTGTACATTCAGTATAATTCAAATTGTTTTGAGTGATTTCCAGAGAATGTTTTCTGAAACTAGTTGAAAATGTGTCATTAGATTTGTCGTTCCCACATTGTTCAGTCTCTGCTCACTGGTGGCTCTTTGTCTCAAGAATTAATATTCGTAAACACGTCACTCTCTTGTTTTTACAGAATTCTGGTTCCGTGATATTTGCAATTTATCATTTAAGGAAATGCTTTTTAAAAATTACTCCCTGACTTGAAATATTAGATTTTACATCAAGCTTGCCATTGCAAAGGATCGCTATAACTGGCAAATGTTCCAGTAGACCTAGTGAAGAATTCTGCTTTAGGTAATTAGATTAATTAGATGCATTTGTAGTTTCACTTTGATGATAAACCCACCATTAATGATTTCAAGGACATTGGGAGGATAGTTTCAAGCTAACGCTATTAGTGGCTGTAACATTGTTTAAAAGCCACATGTCTCACAGTTAACTGAAGGCAAATGATCATGTGGACATTATCTTGAATCACCTCTTTTCTGTGGCTTCAAATGCACGATGTGGAAACAGTGACTTAAAATATGGGATTAATGTTAACATTTACAAGTGATTATTGGCGAGGTGGCAGCAGGACTGAACTCATCACAGGGCTTCACGGTGGCGCAGCGGTAGAGCTGCTGCATCACCCCGCAGAGACCCATCTTAACTCTGGGCGCTGTCTGTATGGAGTTTGTACGTTTTCCCTGTGACCAAGTGGGTTTTCACCGGGTGCTCCGGTTTCCTCCCACGCTCCAAAGACATACAGGCTTGCAGGTTAATTGGCTTTGGTAAAGATTGTAAATTGTCCCTAGTGTGCAGGGTAGAACTAGTGTACCGGGCGATCGCTGGTCAGCACGGACTCAATGGGCAGAAGGGCCTGTTTCCGTATTGTATCTCTAAATTAAACTATACTAAATATTCAATGAAATGCAGCGGATTGTGACAATCTGCCGGAGTTTGGATGAAAGTAACACGGGGACTATGCACACTCACCGGTTCACTGAGGGGAATCTGTCAATTATTTCTGCATGCACACAATAGACAATAGGTGCAGGAGTAGGCCATTCGGCCCTTCGAGCCTGCACCGCCATTCAATATGATCATGGCTGATCATCCAACTCAGTATCCCATACCTGCCTTCTCTCCATACCCCCTGATCCCTTTAGCCACAAGGGCCACATCTAACTCACTCTTAAATATAGCCAATGAACTGGCCTCAACTACCTTCTGTGGCAGAGAGTTCCAGAGATTTACTACTCTCTGTGTGACAAATGTTTTTCTCATCTCGGTCCTAAAGGATTTCCCCTTTATCCTTAAACCGTGACCCCTTGTCTCTGTGTGTCTACCCTATCTATTCCCCTCATGATCTTACACACCTCTATATGGTAACTTTGAGCCAAGATTGACTGGCAATTGATTCTTAAAGGGTTGACGGTGGATATGCAATGGAAGGCATTTAAAGACCACAAGGATGAACTACAACAATTGTTCATCCCAGTTTGGCAAAAGAATAAATCAGGGAAGGCAGTGCATCCGTGGATAACAAGGGAAATCAGGGATAGTATCAAAACAAAAGATGAAGCATACAAATTAGCTAGAAAAAGCAGCCTACCAGAGGACTGGGTGAAATTCAGAGTCCAGCAGAGGAGGACAAAGGGCTTAATTAGGAAAGGGAAAATAGATTATTAAATTAAACTGGCAGGGAACATAAAAACTGACTGCAAAAGCTTTTATAGATATGTGAAGAGAAAAAGATTAGTTAAAACAAATGTAGGTCCCTTGCAGTCAGAAACAGATGAGTTGATCATGGGGAACAAGGATATGGCGGACCAATTGAATAACTACTTTGGTTCTGTCTTCACTAAGGAAGACATAAATAATTTGCCGGAAATAGCAGGGGACCGGGGGTCAAATGAGATGGAGGAGCTGAGTGAAATCCAGGTTAGCCGGGAAGTGGTGTTGGGTAAATTGAATGGATTAAAGGCCGATAAATCCCCAGGGCCAGATAGGCTGCATCCCAAAGTACTTAAGGAAGTAGCCCCAGAAATAGTGGATGCATTAGTGATAATTTTTCAAAACTTTTTAGATTCTGGAGTAGTTCCTGAGGATTGGAGGGGAGCTAATGTAACCCCTTTTTTTTAAAAAAGGGAGGGAGAGAGAAAACGGGGAATTACAGACCAGTTAGTCTAACATCGGTAATGGGGAAACTGCTAGAATCAGTAATTAAAGATGGGATAGCAGCACATTTGGAAAGTGGTGAAATCATTGGACAAAGAACCAGTGGATGTGTTATATCTGCTTTCAGAAGGCTTTCGACAAGGTCCCACATAAGAGATTAGTATGCAAACTTAAGGCACATGGTATTGGGGGTTCAGTATTGATGTGGATAGAGAACTGGCTGGCAGACAGGAAGCAAAGAGTAGGAGTAAACGGGTCTTTTTCAGAATGGCAGGCAGTGACTAGTGGGGTACCGCAAGGCTCAGTTCTGGGACCCCAGCTATTTACAATATATATTAATGATTTGGATGAGGGAATTGAATGCAACATCTCCAAGTTTGCAGATGACATGAAGCTGGGGGGCAGTGTTAGCTGTTAGGAGGATGCTAGGAGGCTGCAAGTTGATTTGGATAGGTTGGGTGAGTGAACAAATGCATGGCAGATGCAGTATAATGTGGATAAGTGTGAGGTTATCCACTTTGGTGGCAATTCAATTCAATTCAATTCAATTCAACTTTATTGTCATTGCACAAATACGAGTACAGTTACAACGAAATGCAGTTTAGCGTCTGGTCATAGTCATAGTGCAAGATAGTAGTAGTAAAAATGAAAATACATAAAAGCGTACAATAAAAAAAAAAAATACTGGTTAACAATGTGTGGATTGTGGATGAATTAAACTGGTACATAGGCAAATAAATGTATACAAATGGGAGAGTCTAAAGATAGCTAGCGACGGGACTCTGAGTTCAGCAGTGTAATGGTGTTATTGAAAAAGCTGTTCCTCAGCCTGCTTGTACGAGACCTGAGGCTCCTGTACCGTCTCCCTGATGGGAGGAGGGCAAATAGTCCATGGTTAGGGTGAAAGGGGTCCTTGATGATTTTCCCGGCCCGTCTCAGACACCGTTTGCGGTGGAGGGCATCCATGGCAGGGAGCGGGGCACCGATGATGTGCTGAGCGGTTTTCACCACCCGTTGCAGTGCCTTCCTGTCAGCTGCAGTGCAGCTGCTGTACCATACCGTGAAGCAGGTGGTCAGGATGCTTTCGATGGTACAGCGGTAGAAGTTGGACAGGATCTGGGTGGCAAGAACAGGAAAGTAGACTATTATCTGAATGGTGGCCGATTAGGAAAAGGGGAGATGCAACGAGACCTGGGTGTCATGGTACACCAGTCATTGAAAGTAGGCATGCAGGTGCAGCAGGCAGTGAAGAAAGCGAATGATATGTTGGCATTCATAGCAAAAGGATTTGAGTATAGGAGCAGGAAGATTCTACTGCAGTTGTACAGGGCCTTGGTGAGACCACACCTGGAGTATTGCATACAGTTTTGGTCTTCTAATCTGAGGAAAGACATTCTTGCCATAGAGGGAGTACAGAGAAGGTTCACCAGACTGATTCCTGAGATGTCAGGACTTTCATATGAAGAAAGACTGGATAGACTCGGCTTGTACTCGCTAGAATTTAGAAGATTGAGGGGGGATCTTATAGAAACTTACAAAATTCTTAAGGGGTTGGACAGGCTAGATGCAGGAAGATTGTTCCCGATGTTGGGGAAGTCCAGAACAAGGGGTCACAGTTTAAGGATAAGAGGGAAATCTTTTAGGACCGAGATGATAATTTTCTTTTTCACACAGAGAGTGGTGAATCTGTGGAATTCTCTGCCACAGAAAGTAGTTGAGGCCAGTTCATTGGCTAAATTTAAGAGGGAGTTAGATGTGGCCCTTGTGGCTAAAGGGATCATGGGGTATGGAGAGAAGGCAGGTACAGGATACTGAGTTGGATGATCAGCCATGGTCACATTGAATGGCGGTGCAGGCTCGAAGGGCCGAATGACCTACTCCTGCACCTATTTTCTATGTTTCTATGTTTCTATGATCACCCCTCATCCTCCTATGCTTCATGGAATACAGTCCCCACCTGCCCAACCTGTCCCTATAGCTCAGAGTCCTGGCAACATCGCATCATTCTTCTCTGCACTCTTTCCAGCTTAACCCCACCTCCCTGCAGCAGGATGACCAAACTGAACAGAACACTGTGTCCAACTGTGGCCTCACAAGCACTTTGGACAATAGACAATAGGTGCAGGAGTAGGCCATTCGGCCCTTCCAGCTGAATTATACAGGTGTAACATAACATCCCAACGTCTAAACACAATGTGGAATATAATCAACATAGTCAACTCTCTCCACAGATGCTGCCTGACCTGCTGAGTTACTCCAGCATTTTGTGTCTATCTTTCTATACTCAATGCCCTGATCAATGAAGGCCAATGTACTGAAAGCCATCTTGACCACCTTATCTACCTGTGATGCCACTTTCAAGGAACTATATACCTGTACTCCTAGATCCCTCTGCTCTACAACACTCCCCAGGGTCCTGGCATTCGCAGTAATGTCAATTCTCTAGTTACATCTTCCAAAATGTGATGCCTTACATTTATCCACATTAAAGTATCCTCTGCCTACTTGCCCAACTGATCAAGATCTTGCTGTTACCTTAGAGAACCATCTTTGCTTTTCTACAATGCCACCCACTTTAGTGTCATCTGCAAACTTGCTAATCGCGCGCTGTAGGATGTACAGCCTGCAGTTGAAGCACTAACTGGGGAAACCAGTCAACTGCAGAGAACCTCAACCTCTTAGTGCCGACTTTGTTAAACCCGTTGAAAAAGTCTGAAAAACATAGAAAATAGGGGCAGGAGTAGGCCATTCGGCCCGTCGAGCCAACGCCGTCATTCAATGTGATCATGGCTGATCATCTAAAATCAGTAGACAAAAGTGCTGGAGACACTCGGGCCGAAACGTCGCCTATTTCCTTCGCTCCATAGATGCTGCCTCACCCGCTGAGTTTCTCCAGCATTTTTGTCTACCTTCGATTTTCCAGCATCTGCAGTTCCTTCTTAAACATCTAAGATCAGTACCCCGTTCCTGCTTTGTCCCCATATCCCTTGATTCCGTTAGCCCTAAGAGTTAAATCTAACTCTCTCTTGAATACATCCATTGAATCGGCCTCCACTGCCCGCAGTGGCTTGCTGCGTTATCAGTGACTTTAAACACATGGACTTAGTCATCACTTGTCACACCAAGGTCTCAAGGACCACGGTTCAGTTAGAAAGTGAATGAGGCAAGAGCCAAGTCAAGAACAAAATGGCCCATTGATAGGCACAGAACATGGATAGGTGACGTTTCACAGAGTGCTGGAGTAACTCAGCGGGTCAGGCAGCATCTGTGGAGAACATGGATAGGTGACGTTTCACAGAGTGCTGGAGTAACTCAGCAGGTCAGGCAGCATCTGTGGAGCGAAGGAAATAGGCAATGTTTCGGGACGAAACCCGTAAGGGTTTCGGCCCGAAACGTTGCCTATTTCCAGAAGGATTTCGGCCCGAAACGTTGCCTATTTCCTTAGCTCCGTGGGTCAGGCAGCATCTGTGGAGAACATGGATAGGTGACGTTTCACAGAGTGCTGGAGTAACTCAGCGGGTCAGGCAGCATCTGTGGAGAACATGGATAGGTGACGTTTCACAGAGCGCTGGAGTCACTCAGCGGGTCAGGCAGCATCTGTGGAGAACATGGATAGGTTCCTTCAACAATGTTCTAATGTTATCAGTTTAGCCGGAGACACAGGAAGCTGCTGATACTGGAGTCCAGAGCAAAGCTCAGCTCTTGTATAGACAATAGACAATAGACAATAGGTTCAGGAGTAGGCCATTCGACCCTTCGAGCCAGCACCGCCATTCAATGTGATCATGGCTGATCATCCACAATCAGTACCCCGTTCCTGCCTTCTCCCCATATCCCCTGACTCCGTTATTTTTAAGAGCCCTATCTAGCTCTCTCTTGAAAGTATCCAGAGAACCGGCCTCCACCGCCCTCTGAGGCAGAGAATTCCACAGCTCAAAAGCTCAGCTCTTGGTAACTGGAAGAGACATAATGTTGGCTGACAATTTCAAACTGGTATAGGTGACGTTTTGGGTCAAGATCCATCAGAGTCTGAAGAAGGGTCTCGACCTGAAACGTCACCTATTCCGTCGCTCCATAGATGCTGCCTCACCCACTAAGTTTCTCCAGCATTTTTGTCTACCTTCAATTTTTCCAGCATCTGCGGTTCTTTCTCAAACATCTGGTGCTCAGTAGATCAGTGATGGACCTTCCACAGGTGGTTGAACGTGTGCATCTCTTACATTGTGACCAGGGTCATGTTCTGTGCTCCCTGAGCCACAGCTGGCCAAGCGTTCAGTGGCAACTCCGATAATGAAAAGCATTGTCCTCACCAACAATGAGTCACTGCAGCCGCGAATGTCCTCTGCCTGGTCTATGGGGCGAGAGAGGGAGAGAGGGAGAGAGGGAGGGAGAGGGAGAGAGGGAGAGGGAGAGAGGGAGAGGGAGAGGGAGAGAGGGAGAGAGGGAGAGGGAGAGGGAGAGGGAGAGGGAGAGGGAGAGGGAGAGAGAGACAGAGAGAGACAGAGAAGGAGAGGGAGAGAGAGGGGGAGAGAGAGGGAGAGAGGGAGAGGGGGAGGGGGAGAGGGAGAGAGAGACAGACAGAGACGGAGAGAGAGTGAGAGAGAGAGAGAGAATGAATTAATTGTGAGTGATGTAATCTGACTTGGTGATGTGCCGACTATTGAATCGCTGGCCGTGTGGGGAAGCTGTGTAAAGTGTGTTTGCACAATTCTTGGAGTAGACTAAAAGATGCGAGGGTGCATCAAGCTACTTGAGTGTGGGCTCTAGATGGGACTGACTGAGATTGTAGGCACTGATATGGGAGCATTGGAACAATCTTCATGTCCATCTTGTTACAAGTGTTGACGTCGCTGTCATCGTCTGTCCTGAAAAGGACGCAATCAGTGGGAGCCATCACTTGTCGCAGTAGATTACAGTGATGGCAGGATTAGCTCAGGATACATCCAGTTCCCAGCCCTGCTACGTGGACGCTTCTGCTATGGGGCCTTTGGAACAATTAAATACTTAGACAGGTACATGGATAGGACAGGTTTAGAGGAATGTGGGCCAAACGCTGGGCAGGTGGGACTAGTGTAGATGGGGCATGTTGGCCAGTATGGGCAAGTTGGGCCGAAGGGCCTGTTTCTACACTGCAGCACTCTATGATTCTAACAAAGTGTAGTTCGGAGATAGAACTTGTGTAACAAAGCTTTTCACTGTACCTCGGTAGGCATGACAGCAGTAAACCATTAAGCCAAAACCTTGATGATGTACTACCCCCTGCCCTTATCCATGTCCAATGGCCCCATGTTCCTCCTTCCACACATAGCTGTGAAGGGCTTCCTAATTTACCTGTCCCCACTCCAAATATGGGGCCCCACCTCCCCTCCCCTCCCCTCCCCTCCCCTCCCCTCCCCTCCCCTCCCCTCCCCTCCCCTCCCCTCCCCTCCACCCTATCGATAAGAGACACTCAGGAAGTGCAAGAAATCTGCATGTCCTTTAGACTTGGGTGTCAGGGGTTATGGGGAGAAGGCAGGAGAATGGGGTTGAGAGGGAGAGATAGATCAGCCATGATTGAATGGTGGAGTGGACTTGACAGTCCGAATTGCCTAATTCTGCACGTATCACTAATGATCTTATGACCTTTGGACTTTACTTTGGACTTTAGAGATATTGAAACAGGCCCTTCGGCCCATCGAGTCCGCACCGCCCAGCGATCACCCCGTACACTAGCACTATCCTACACACTAGGGACAATTTACAATTAACCTACAAACCTGTCTGTAAATTGTCCCTAGTGTTTAGGACAGTGCTAGTGTACGGGGTGATCGTTGGTTGTGGGGACTCGATGGGCCAAAGGGCCTGTTTCCGCGCTGTATCTCTAAAGTCTAAAGTCTGCCCGGCTCAAGGATCGGATGTTTTGTGCATCGGTCCTGTCATTAATTGTGTTTCATTGTTTTATGTTGGAAAGAACTTTATCACAAGCTCCAAACGTCCCTTTGGCCAAGCATCAGGGAGACCTGGGCATCTGGTTCCTTACTCGAAATGGCAGATTAATTAACACATTCAGAGTCAGTTGGCATCTGTTCAAATTCCAGGTCTACAGTACATGGATGATTTCATTGTGGACACTAAATATTACCTACCAAAGCATTAATTTAATAACTAATCCTTTGATCAGGCGAGATTTTGTGATTTACAATGGAAAATAACGTGGCCACGGTTTAACTATTTTTTCTAATTACATTTACAGTTTCATTTCAATTAAATAATTATTTTTCAAATAGTAACAGTTCCCTCTGTCTTTTAATCATTCCGTGAGTGCGGACGATACAGTGGTGCAGTGGGATACAGTGGTGCAGTGGGCGATACAGTGGTGAGCGGGATACAGTGGTGCAGCGGGATACAGTGGTGCAGTGGGCGATACAGTGGTACAGTGGTGCAGTGGGATACAGTGGTGCAGCGGGATACAGTGGTGCAGTGGGATACAATGGTGCAGCGGGATACAGTGGTGCAGCGGGATACAGTGGTGCAGCGGGTGATACAGTGGTGCAGCGGGATACAGTGGTGCAGTGGGCGATACAGTGGTGCAGTGGGCGATACAGTGGTGCAGTGGGATACAGTGGTGCAGTGGGCGATACAGTGGTGCAGCGGGCGATACAGTGGTGCAGCGGGCGATACAGTGGTGCAGCGGGATACAGTGGTGCAGTGGGCAATACAGTGGTGCAGCGGGCGATACAGTGGTGCAGCGGGCGATACAGTGGTGCAGCGGGTGATACAGTGGTGCAGTGGGATACAGTGGTGCAGTGGGATACAGTGGTGCAGTGGGCGATACAGTGGTGCAGCGGGTGATACAGTGGTGCAGTGGGATACAGTGGTGCAGCGGGATACAGTGGTGCAGTGGGCGATACAGTGGTGCAGTGGGCGATACAGTGGTGCAGCGGGCGATACAGTGGTGCAGTGGGATACAGTGGTGCAGCGGGATACAGTGGTGCAGTGGGCGATACAGTGGTGCAGCGGGTGATACAGTGGTGCAGTGGGATACAGTGGTGCAGTGGGATACAGTGTTGCAGCGGGCGATACAGTGGTGCAGCGGGATACAGTGGTGCAGTGGGATACAGTGGTGCAGCGGGATACAGTGGTGCAGTGGGCGATACAGTGGTGCAGCGGGCGATACAGTGGTGCAGCGGGTGATACAGTGGTGCAGCGGGATACAGTGGTGCAGTGGGCGATACAGTGGTGCAGTGGGATACAGTGGTGCAGCGGGATACAGTGGTGCAGCGGGATACAGTGGTGCAGTGGGATACAGTGGTGCAGTGGGCGATACAGTGGTGCAGCGGGTGATACAGTGGTGCAGCGGGATACAGTGGTGCAGTGGGCGATACAGTGGTGCAGCGGGTGATACAGTGGTGCAGTGGGATACAGTGGTGCAGCGGGATACAGTGGTGCAGTGGGCGATACAGTGGTGCAGCGGGTGATACAGTGGTGCAGCGGGCGATACAGTGGTGCAGTGTGATACAGTGGTGCAGTGGGCGATACAGTGGTGCAGCGGGATACAGTGGTGCAGCGGGTAGAGCCGCTACCTCACAGCTCTACAGACCCGGGTTCGATCCTGACCTCAGGTGCTGTCTGTGTGGAATCTGCACGTTCTCCCCGTGACCGCGTGGGTTTCCTCCGGGTGCTCTGGTTTCCTCCAACTAGCGGGTTTGCAGGTTAACGAACCTCTGTGAAGGGCTCCTTGTGTGTAGGGTGTGGATGAGAAAGTGGGACAACATAGAACTAGTCTGAATGGGTGTTCGGTGGTCAGCATGGACTCGATGGGCTGAAGGGCCTGTTTCTCTGCTGTATCTCTAGACCAGGGGTCAGCAACCTACGGCCCACGGGCAGGTTCTGGTTCCTGCCCGTAACCCAGAATCATCCGGCCCGCAGGCGTACTACAGCCAGTCCCGGGGCCCACAGGTGACCTGGGAACTACAGCCAGTCCCGGGGCCCACAGGTGACCTGGGAACTACAGCCAGTCCCGGGGCCCGCAGGTGACCTGGGAACTACAGCCAGTCCCGGGGCCCGCAGGTGACCTGGGAACTACAGCCAGTCCCGGCGTCCCCAGTCCACCTGGGAACTACAGCCAGTCCCGGGGCCCACAGGTGACCTGGGAACTACAGCCAGTCCCGGGGCCCGCAGGTGACCTGGGAACTACAGCCAGTCCCGGGGCCCGCAAGTGACCTGGGAACTACAGCCAGTCCCGGGGCCCACAGGTGACCTGGGAACTACAGCCAGTCCCGGGGCCCGCAGGTGACCTGGGAACTACAGCCAGTCCCGGGGCCCACAGGTGACCTTTGAACTACAGCCAGTCCCGGGGCCCACAGGTGACCTGGGAACTACAGCCAGTCCCGGGGCCCGCAGGTGACCTGGGAACTACAGCCAGTCCCGGGGCCCGCAGGTGACCTGGGAACTACAGCCAGTCCCGGGGCCCCCAGTCCACCTGGGAACTACAGCCAATTTATTAACGATGGCGATAGATGTGGACGGCCATCCACTCACAAACACGGGTCTTGGCCCCGATACAAAAAAGGTTGCTCAACCCCTGCTCTAGACTCGAGCCTACACCAAGTCTAAAAGCTGAAACCATTTTATGGCACAAACTCACCATGTGCTGCATCACAGTAATGCATCTGACCATGGCTATTCTCAGGAACAATGATCTAATTTTGCTCCACAGGGGCTGCCTGACCTGATGAGTGTTTCCAGCATTTTTTTAATCCTATTTCAGATTTAATGCATTTTTGTTATATTGGTTTTTTATACTAAAACAGCAAGATGATTAATCCCATTCCTTTGCCCCTTTTCATTTAAAATATTAAATTGGAGAACATGGATAGGTGACGTTTCACAGAGTGCTGGAGTCACTCAGCGGGTCAGGCAGCATCTGTGGAGAACATGGATAGGTGACGTTTCACAGAGTGCTGGAGTAACTCAGCGGGTCAGGCAGCATCTGTGGAGAACGTGGATAGGTGACGTTTCACAGAGTGCTGGAGTAACTCAGCGGGTCAGGCAGCATCTATGGAGCTAAGGAAATAGGCAACGTTTCGGGTCGAAACCCTTCCGGGTTTCAGCTCGAAACGTTGCCTATTTCCTTCACTCCATAGATGCTGTTGCACCATAACTCAGCGGGTCAGGCAGCATCTGTGGAGAACGTGGATAGGTGACGTTTCACAGAGTGCTGGAGTAACTCAGCGGGTCAGGCAGCATCTGTGGAGAACATGGATAGGTGACGTTTCAGGTCAGGACCCTTCTCTAGACGGATTGAGATGGTGGGAGAAAGTTGAGTAGAGTTGAGTTCAGTTTATTGTCACGTGTACCGAGGTACAGCGAAAAGCTTTTGTTGCGCGCTAACCAGTCAGCGGAAAGACAATACATGGTTACAATTGAGCCGTCCACAATGTACATATATATGAGCAAAGTTATGTTGCTGCTGTGGGAGTCGGGGTCAGAGCGATTGTAATTTGGGGAAGCAGAACCATCACTCAGAGAATCGCAGGTTTGGGCCCCGACTGGGAGAGAGGAGTGGCAGGACAAAGCATGGCAGTTAATAGGTGGATACAGGTGAGGGGAGGGGGGGGAGGGGTTGATCGATGGCAAGAGAGCAACAGTGGGTGACATGGTGGCACAGCTGTGGAGTTGCTGCCTCACAGCGCCGGAGACCCAGGTGCTGTCTGTACAGAGTTTGTACGTTTGCCCCGTGACCCGCGTGGGTTTTCTCCAGGTGCTCCGGTTTCCTCCCACACTCCAAAGACGTGCAGGTTTGCAGGTTAATTGGCTTGGTATAAATGGAAATTGTCCCTGGTGTGCGTAGGATAGCGTTAGTGTGCGGGGATCACTGGTCGGCACGGACTGGGTGGGCCGAAGGGCCTGTTTCCGTGCTGTATCTCTAAATTAAACCAAACTAAACTACACAGGAATCGCAGAGGGAGAGCAGTGAAAGGGGGTGTTAATTGTGGGGTTATTTTGTCCTATTTATATATTTTGATATTGAGCTCACAAACCCAGGTCACATGCCTGCAGATAATCTGTTATGTGAACAATATTCAATGTTTTGGATTGAGTTGAGCATAAAGTTTAATGCACGACTCCCAATGTTGTGTGCAGGTGTTTCCGTATTAGCTCTTCCCTGTTTGCCTTCCCTAGAGAGAAGTGTAAGGAGATGCAACTTCCCACAGTGTTTGACCTTGTAGATTTGACAACAATTGGTTTAGTTTAGAGATAAAGCATGGAAACAGGCCCTTCGGCCCACCAAGTCTGTGCTGACCTTCGATCACCCGCTCACACTAGTTCTATGTTATCCCACTTTCTCATCCACTCCCTACACAATTTACAGAGGGGCCGATTAACCTACAAACCCGCACGCCTCTGGGATGTGGGAGGAAACCGGAGCACCCGGAGGAAACCCACGCGGTCTCAGGGAGAACGTGCAAACTCCATACACAGACTTTAGATTAGATTAGATTAGATTCGTTTTATTGTCATTCAGACCTTTCGGTCTGAACGAAATTTTGTTTCCCTGCAGTCATACATATAATTAAAAAAAGACAGCACTCAAGGTCAGGATCGAACGTGGGTCTCTGGCGCTGTGAGGCAGCAGCTCTACCCGCTGCATCACCATGCCACTGGTTGATTGAGGGTAACTGATGGTATCAATGAATTCCATCACTGTGACCTGTCTTATTCACAAATTCCAAAATTAATCAACTCTCTCTATAATAAAAGTGTTACAGGACCGTTTGCACTGATTTTGGTTCTCTTACCCCCTTTGTTTGTGAGTTATTTAATTGTCGCATATATGGACAATGGAGCAATGGAATTCCTGCTTGCAGCAGCAGAATAAGCCCATAATACAATACACATTGATAATATATTATACACAGATAAAAATCAGTAAATTAATAACTAGTGCAAAATCCCAAGTCCTCATCCACCCAAAGCTGGTTGGCCGTTGCTGAGGTTGCCGTTGGGCAGTGTTCAAGAGTTTGGCGGTTGTGGGGAAGAAATCCCGCTCACGGTTTTTTACAGCAGAGTCAGAAATGGAGCAATAGAGGTCCAATATATTTCACTGCTACCTAACCCATTATTGTTGGTTTTAAAACTTGCCTGGATGTCTGTGTGGGTCAGCAGGGAGTGCAGAGTCCCTCCCACGGTACAGAGCTTTTGCATTTTTCAGTTTGAAATTGTGCAATCTGGTGCATATTGTAGCGAGTCTTTTAACTTACACTTGAATGCAATATTTATGCTTTAAATTGGCTTAACCTTGAATAAGGTTAGGCTAAATTACATTCCTAATTACATTCCACAGTAGAGCCAGGCTCTGATCAACAGGTGCAGCACATGATTGACCTCAGTGTATTCATGTATGGAAATCAGATTATAATCAAACACTTGGCCCATGTTGACCAACCTGGGTCTCACTGCACACCTGGTACTACTCCTGACCCCGACTCCAGTTGCATAACTTCTCTCATTCCTGACCCTGAGTCCAGCCTTACCCCTGGCCCCCTATTCTACCCTGATCATAGCTGCTTACCTGCTTAGGTTCCCAGTGCTGAACACTCCCATTGTCCCAGTTTTGACTGCACACCTAGTACTATTTGATACAATACAATACAATAAGGTTTTATTCGTCACATTGCACATAAAGTGCAAGTGAAATGAATATTTGGAAAGTGGGAGGAAACCAGACCTTGACTCTGGATGCATACTTGGCCTTGCTCCTAGCCCCTCTGCATTGACAATATCTCTGGCCCACACATAAAGCCCCATATCTGACCCCCTGGACTTAACCTATTATGTAGTTGATGATGCATGTTAACCAATCACACATAAGCCAGCATCACTAACTCCACCCCACTATAACACTTATACTAACACTCGGTCCCGGCATTGCCAGTCTGAGCAGCTAGGATGTACTGACAACCAACCGTCCTTAATACTGTTAAGTTTCAGTGCTGATTAAAGATGTATCTGAATCATATACTGTGTCTGGTGCTTGTTTACAGTTCAAGTCCACAGGTGTTTATTCAATGCGGTAATCTTTTATGGGGCACTTCACAGACCAAATTATGTACAACAAAATGTGCTACATCCATTGGCTTCCTTGTTATCTAACATTCTAGTTACTTTGTCAAAGAAGTCATCAATTGGTTGAACACAATTTCTCATCCATAAAATTATAATCACTCAGCTGTATAAGTATTCTGTTACCATTTCCTTCATTTTCCTAACAAACTGTCCTGAAGTCATTTTCACCCCCAATATTTTCAGTATTTTGCTGTCTGCCTCTCAGCTGGGACTTTTCCAAAATGCAAAGTCCAATAACAATATATATTTAAGCAATAATATTCTATTTAATGTGATCTTGAGAGTACAAACTATTTTCTGTGGTATTCATAACACAACAATGATAAAAACAAATGTTTGTTTTGATTGCACCAACCAACATGCATTCATTATTATATTACAGTTAATATGTACCGAGGGCAAATTTTTGTTCCAATGCTCCCCATTCCCAATTACTTTTACATTGAAGTGATTGAAATCCAAGTGAAGTTTAAATGGCATCAGAAACATAAAACCTCTGGAATGGATGATATTCATTACGTGGTTGGTTGGAGTCAGTATCAGTATCAGCACAATTACTATATTAAACTTTGAATCTTCAGATGTCCTGGTTCAAGCTAAAACTAAAGACAAATAATAACCTCCTCACACATTCCCCTGCAAGTATCTCTGTCACTCCTTTAAAATATGCCCCTTCTTTGAACAAGCTCTTAAACATCGCAACTGAATCAGTTTGCATCTGATTAGATTCCTTGAGAATGTTCTTCTACGTGTTCAATTACTAAAACAACGAGATTGGGGACATTTCTATTCAACCTGTCAAAGGAATTTGGGCGGGGGGTTAGAAATAGACAGTGAGGTAAAGAAACATAATATTTGAGTGGCAAATGACAATAGTGCTACTTTCCCAATATTTAACTGAAGGAAATAATGGGTTATCGGGGCTGTATGTTGTGACAGACAGCCTGACACCTTGCATGTCATTTTAATATTACACTTATCCCATCCCCCTGGATATTCCGGATTAATAAATTAAGCTTTGTCAACTAATTACAAATCAGGCTAATTACAAATCAATAACTTTAGCCAACTCCGAAACATGAAGCGCTGAGCATTGGGATTCAGACATCACGGACAACTGGCCTCAGTTCCCCGCTCACATCTGGCAGTTTTCTCCATCTGAACCAGGGGCCACCGAGTGTTTTTGAAAATGGGGGGTGGGGGGGCTGAGCGATCACTGATCACTGGCCTTGGGGGTACCCGGTGAGGGAGTGGAGCAACCGAGTGGGGAGAGGGTGTGGGAGGGGGATGTCCCCCCTCCCAGTGTAGGGACTTTTTGAAATTTGATGTATTAAAATCATGTTTTAGTACATTGTAGAAGTATGATTTCAATGTTTTTTGTTTGAACTATTTTTAAGAGGTAACTTTTTAAGGGGTAACTTTATCCACACAAAGGGTGATGGGTGTATGGAACAAGCTGCCAGAGGAGGTAGTTGAGGCAGGGACTATCCCAACATTTAAGAAACAGTTAGACTGATACATGGATAGGACAGGTTTGGAGGTATGGACCAAAAGCAGGTAGTGTAGCTGGGACATGTTGGCAGGTGTGGGCAAGTTGCACCGAAGGGCCTGTTTTCACACTGTATCACTCTATGACTACATTATAACTCCACCATGCATGAATGCTTCAAAATTAAGTGTTCAAGTTTTATTGCCATATACTCAAGCACAGAAAATAGGTGCAGGACTCGGCCATTCGGCCCTTCAAGCCAGCACTGCCATTCAATATGATCGTGGCTGTTCATCTAAAATCTGTACCTCTTTCCTGCTTTTTCCCCATATCCCTTGATTTCGTTAGCACCAAGAACTAAATGTAACTCTCTCTTGAAAACATCCAGTGAATTGGCCTCCACTGCCTTCTGTGGCAGAGAATTCCACAGATTCACAACTCTCTGGGTGAAAAAAGTTTGTCCTCATCTCAGTCCTAAATGGCCGACCCCCTTATTCTTAAACTGTGACCCCTGGTTCTGAACTCCCCCAACATTGGGGACATTTTTCCTGCAGTTACAGTAAGTGCAGTATGCTTTCTCCAACCACTCCCATTTGAAGGCCACTATCTTCCACCGATTCTACCCAGTGTTTGGTACCTACTTTCAGCAGCCACTGGTTGTCTTCCCGGATGCACCGAGCCACAGCCTGGTCCATGACGGTCACCAGGCCGAATTGGGCACTTCCGATGCTTCTGATGGCCCGGGACTCTTGCACTGAGGCTGCTCCATGGCCGGAGTCGCAGCGAGCGACTCGCCAGCCCAGCAAACATTCACCAGCCCAAGCTCCCCGTCCACATCTGCCCCGCCGCTGCTTCTGCTTCCATCCCTCCCTCCGCCCTGGCTCTCCAACACCCACGGCCAGGTTGCTCAGAGCACAGCAGAGCTTCGTCCAAAGCCGGAGACATTGAAATATGTTTAGCCAAAAATGTAGGGCCCCCCACCCCCGGTTCCGCGGCCCATGTACCTCTGTCCTGCCGCTCGCCAGCCTCGCTCATGTCAGCCGCTTCCCGCATTTCCTGAAATTCCGACTGCTGGCGGGAGCTGCGCTGGGTGACACTCATTCACTGCCCAGTCCGTGTCTTTCAATGTTAATTTGCATGGGGACATGGTATGGAGGTGTGTGACGGTTCGGTCAAGTGAGAATAACAGAGAATAAGAACGCTGCTGTCTTGTCAACAGACGCGCCCACAGGCAGTTGATATTAGTTTTGAAATTCTTGTTGATCACAGAATTTCTCACCCCAGAGCGTGAGAAATATGTGATCAGCGTGAGAAGAAATATTGAAACCCTCTTAGAAACATAGACAATAGGTGCAGGAGTAGGCCATTCGGCCCTTCGAGCCAGCACCCGCATTCAATTTGATCATGGCTGATCATCCAAAATCTGTTCCTGCTTTCTCCCCATATCCCTTGATTCCGTTAGCCCTAAGAGCTAAATCTAACTCTCTCTTGAAAACATCCAGTGAATTGGCCTCCACTGCCTTCTGTGGTAGCAAATTCCACAGATTCACAACTCTCTGGGTGAAAAAGCTTTTCCTCATCTGTTATGAATGGCTTACCCCTTATTCTTAAACTGTGGCCCTGGTTCTGGACTCCCCCCAACATGGGGAACATGAGCTTTTAAAAATAAGCTTTTGTTTCAGCAATGTAGGCAGTTCGTCAAATGTCCTTGACTTGTTTAAAGGGTTAAAGATGTGAAATGTAAGTAAAGGATTTATTTTATAGGAAAACATATCTAACTGAACTATTTAGAAGAAATATAAATATTCAATCCAAATTGTTGGCTTCGAGGAAACATTTTCTGCATTGTTGGCCTTTTGTGCAGTCCTGTTAAATAATCAAATGATCTAGGTTTAAGGCAATGGAGCCAGAGAGTGATATCTGTTCACCAGGGATCCCTCTGGTCTCAGTATTCCCGTCCCCCTCTCTCTCAGGGCAAATGCCATGAAACTGGACACAGTTTATGTTTCAGCGTTCCACGCCGACATTGAGTCGACTGACAGAAATCATTCTCCCCACACCATCAATTTTATATTCCTCCATTGGAAAAAAATCTGAGGAAGGATTGAAAGAGTCAAGGGCAATGACCAAAGGAATTGAATTAGCCAGATGTAACACCACACTACAATAGGTCGTTGTTTACTCTGTGTTTTAGATGCCTACATTGTCTGTAATGATTTTTATATTGCAAAACAATCCTTTCTGTCCTTGCCGAATAAATGTACGAGAAATCTGACGGTATTATTTCAGAATGCTTGTTTTATTTATGATCAGTTGTGTATCATCATCCCTGCATGTTGCCCAAAGTAGAAAAACATCCAGAAGAAATCAATGGATTGCATATTGAAACAAGCACCTAGTGCATCATTTGACTAGAGAATAATTAGATCACATTTTTCATATGCCGAGCTCCACAAACAAAGACAAACACAAAAAACTTTATCTGCAATGACCTTTACAGATACCATTTCGGTTTCAAAATATACATTTTTTTTGCAGAAGGTGCTTTTGAACATTCCTGTGAAATAGATTTTTTTTTGGTAATTTGTCAATCTGATTTTCCGTGATCAATGGCTTCAAACCAAGTTGTTTAAAATCAGAATTAAAATGATGTCACCCAAGCGTATAGTATTAAAAATGAATTTGGATTATCTTTCTGGCAGCTCAGGTGCTTGTGTGTTGTGTGAGAGGCATGTTCATTAATTTGCAGCAACGAAAAGTGCACTCTACCATAAATATACCATCCAGGGTATGTTGTTGATAAATAACTGTAGTTTGTTAATGTACCAGAGTACGACAGAGCCTCTGCCCAAAGTATAAAACAACAAAGATGTAATCGCCTTGCTACATAGAATATGAATAAATGTTAACATTCCTGGGTTCAGCCACAGCATTTAACTAACCAAACTATACTGCTAGCAATGATTGGGATTTCTAAATCTGCAAAATTGTCTTTTTCAAAGCAGCTGAACACCTGCCTGAAAATGTCGCTCAGACAATCTCCCGAATGTCGTTTTGGTTAATTGACTTGGAAATGGCCCAAATGTATTTCTGAATGCAGTCTAATTAATATTGATAATAAATGCCATTATTAACATCAAAGAACATCTGGTGCTCCTGTTTACTCTGAAGCTTGATATGTAATATACTTTGCATGCATTTCACCCACCAAATGCTGGACATTAAACTCTTCTGCTGTGGGGGGTCAGGAACAACTCCGACACATTGTAGGGTGTAAAGCGCTGTTTAAAAAAAAAATCAAATGTTTTCTTTGGTTGCTGTGATACCACAGAGGTCTGGCGCTCCCTTGAGTAAACCATTTGTAACGTGCAGCCACCAGCATCTGCACATGGGCTATGTTTGAGTTCCATGGCACAAATCAACCGCTGAAGGGAAGGATTCTCAGCTTCTGTTAAATAATTTTCATTGGGGAAGAAAGGTGACTCAAAACGGCAGATTTCACGGGCGACGGATATTTGGTTAAAGTGTTGTACGAGTTATAAATACTTTCTCCCAATTTGCAGAACGCAAGACTCAGCAGTGTAACTAAACCTCAAATTGATTAACTTGCATGAACTGGGCGCTCACAAAGATGGCTTCATTCCAAAAGCAGAAGTAGAACGTATCAGGCGGATGGTGTTCTGTTGCTCTGGAGTAAGGGAACAAAACTCCTCAGGGTGCATTTCTCAGAGCTTACTCATTTGGAATGATGTCATCATTTTTAACATTTTTCTGCATTTTCCCATATTCTGTGTGTGCACAAAGGCTTGAACATATCACCAGTTGCTGGCAGATCATGTGCAAACATCAGCATAATGGAATGCTTTTTAAAGCGTAGCGTTAAAGTCACGGAACGGTTTAGCAGCAACGCATTATTGCCAGGCGCCACTGGATGGGAGCTGCTGTTCTTCAGCAATGAACACAGAAAGGGTGTGGCTGATGGAGCCATTGTTTCCTTCAAGCATCTCCTTTACAAAGGGCATCGAGACCAACCAAACGCTGGTTGCCAAAAGTAAGATCCATTAACACTGTCCGTGATCTAAGCTGAAATAAAATTGCCCTTTGCCGAATTTTCTTTTTTAAAACAACTTAATAATGTTTTATTTTTCAAAGGGCAAGTTTATTTATGGCGAGGCTCTGGATCCCTCAGTGACATTGTAGTGAAACCTCAGACCAGCAAGTCAACTGATATTTATCTTGTTTCCCCAATGGCTTGTTTAACTTCAGTGAAATTTGAGTTTCCTCTCTTTAAAATTCAAGTTTATGTTTTTTTTCTGAAACGCAAATTCACCCGGTCGTTCTGTGGGAAGTTGTTATTTTCATCAGATGTGGATTGGAAACCTAACTAATTCTGAATCATTTTGTCCAAAAATGCACTTTGTGTAGTCCCAGTACAAAACACTCATTTCTGACCATGTTTTTCAGTGTCCTAATGCCTGAACTATTTAAGATTATTCAAATAATTTAGGCATTGTGAAACGTCGGGAGTAAAATAAATACTTCTTTGGTATCTTTGGTCAAAGGTGCAGGCGGCAGATTCCACCAAACGGAATAGCTTTTCATCTGTAGACAAAAATGCTGGAGAAACTCAGCGGGTGAGGCAGCGTCTATGGAGCGAAGGAAATAGTCAACGTTTTGGGCCGAAACGTTGCCTATTGCTCCATTGATGTTGCCTCACCCGCTGAGTTTCTCCAGCATTTTTGTCTACCTTCGATTTTCCAGCATCTGCAGTTCCTCCTCGAACATAGTTTTTCATCTGTGTTAGATAGTGATGTTTACATCTGATGGGATTACAGCCAGCGATCCCAACCTATCTTTGATCCCAACTGTCTAAAGGGAAGCTTTGTTTATTTGGAATAAAAACAGAAAATGCTGGAGTAAACAGGTCAGGAAGTATCGGTACCAGGTAATTCAAGAGTTCTCCCGAGTTTTCCCCTGATTCGAACTCGGAGAATGTCCGTAGTGGGTCCGTAGTAGTTCGTGGATGTCTCATAGCGGCTCGTAATACTAATAACCCTGTCCCACGGTACGAGTTCATTCCAAGAGCTCCCCCGAGTTTGCCCTGATTCGAACTCAGAGATTTACGGTAATGGCCACTCGTCGGTACTCGGGGCTCTCGTGGACATTTTTCAACTTGTTGAAAAATCTTCACCAATCTTCCCGTGCTTATCTGCCATTAGCAAGTCTTCCCGAGTACCTGCCATTAGCGTTATGAGCCGCTAAGAGACGTCCCCGAGCTCCGACGTACCCGCTACTTTCATTCTCCGTGCTTACCACGAGTTTGATTTTTTTTTAACTTGGGAGAGCTCTTGGAATGAATTTATACCGTGGGACAGGGCCATAACGGTAGGTACTCGGGAAATCCGGTAAACTCGTGACGTTTTTTCATCCCTGCAAAAAATGTCCACGAGTTAAAAAATACTCGTGATGAAAAAAACTGTTACTTTTTATACCTACCGTTAGCATTACGAGCCGCTACGAGACATTCACGAACTCCTACAGATCCGCTATGGACATTCTCCGAGTTTCAATCAGGGGAAAACTCGGGAGAACTCTTGATTTACCTCGTACAGTGGGACAGGGGCTTCAATGTTTCCAGTCAGGTTAGAAGATTAAGATGAAAGAGAAGAAGATGTTGGGAGATGAGGGGATGGCAGAGAGAACAAGTGGCGTGCCATTTAGCAAGCTGGAGCTCAGGAGAATGGTAGTGTAGGAGGGCACTGCAGGTGCTGGATTACACCGAAAATAGACACAAGAAACTGGAGTAACTCAGCGGGACAGGCAGCATCTCTGGAGAGAAGAAATGGGTGACGTTTCGGGTCGAGACCCTTCTTCAGACTGAAACGTCACCCATTCCTTCTGTCCAGAGATGCCGCCCGGCCTAATGAGTTACTCCAGCATTGTGTGAGAGCTTTGGAGAATGGTGGTGCCAGTTGATAAGTGATAGGAGCAGAATTAGGCCATTCGGCCCATCAAGTCTACTTCGCCATTCAATCATGGCTGATCTATCTTTCCTTCTCAACCCCATTCTCCTGCCTTCTCCCCATAACCCCTGACACCCGTACTAATCAAGAATCTATCTATCTCTGCCCTAATAATACCCAATAACCTGGCGTCCACTGCCGTCTGTGGCAATGAATTCCACAGATTCACCACCCTCTGACTAAATAAATTCCTCCTCATCTCCTTTCTAAAGGTATAATTGGAAAGAGAATGGCAAAATGAATGAATAACAAATGGTATTTCTGTGCCAGGTGCAAATAGGAGCCAAATGCAATCTACAATGACCCAAGGAGTAGAGAAGCTGGTGAGAACGTGTGATTGGATTAGTTAATACCTGATTTCTGGTTGAATCCAGGGTTAGAAGTTGAGCTGCTTCCTCGAGCTTCAATGAGGCGGTGTTGGAGGTGGAGTGGAATGGGATGGAGAGTTAAGGTGCTGGATGCGTGAACGTTGGCGGCCCACCTTGTGGGCTGAGTAGATGGTTTGGTTGGTGCACGGAATATGAAGCACTGGTTCTTCACCGAGAGCTTGGGATTCCAGAGATGGTTATCACCAAATCCACCCAATGTGGCTGGATGAGATGGATCATCCCTGTCCAATGCATATTGCCTGGAATGTGTGATAGTGTGGGGATTCTTGCTCTCGTTCGTAAACGGGTGAATGATGGGCTTTACTGTCAAGGCCAATACTTTAATACCCTACTCCAAACCATCCTTGAGTAAAATGCAATTCACCATTTAATGGCACCCCTATGGTGCCTTTGGGTAGAGAATGAATGTTTCTCCTCAGCTGTAATGAAAGGACCACAGTGTATGTCCACATTGTGTGGAGCTGCTAGTATTATTACATTCCTAAAACCCTTGCTCTTCCAAGTCTTGGAGTCAAGGAAATGGGGACAAGGAGCTACAGTGCATTTGTCGTTGTGACATCCAAGGGACATAACACTCAGCGTTCAACAGGGTGAATAGAAATATAGAAACATAGACAACAGGTGGAGGAGTAGGCCATTCGGCCCATTGGGCCAGTGTCGCCATTCAATGTGCGCATGGCTGATCATCCAAAATCAGTACCCCGTTCCTGCTTTCTCCACATATCTGTTGATTCCATTAGCCCCAAGAGCTAAATCTAACTCTCTCTTGAAAGCATCCAGTGAATTGACCTCCACTGCCTTCTGTAGCAGAGAATTACCCCTCAGATTCCAATTAAATCTTTCCCCCTTCACCTTAAACCTATGTCCTCTGGTCCTCAATTCCCCTACTCTGGGCAAGAGACTCTGTGCATCTACCTGATCTATTCCTCTCATGGTTGGTGGTGGTGGAGGCAGGTACGATTGTGGCGTTTAAGAGGCTTTTGGATAGGAGTATGGATTTGTGGGGAGTGGAGGGCTGTAGACTAGGTGCAGGCAGATAAGAGAATATCGGGCAGTGGAAGTAGTGTGGACCAAGTGGCCGGCTACATCCAGAAAGTTGCTGATCTTCTCGAGCTTCCCTCAGTTGTGAAGGTGGAGAAGAATGGGGGGCGTTCCTGACTCGAGCCTTCCAGATGTGGAAAGACATTGGGTTATTAAACGCTGTGACGTTCATTGTCTGGCACATTCACTGTAGCTCTCTGGCCTCCGGTCTCTGACCCGCTCTTATAGCCTCAGTAATTCTGTGTCTGGTCCATTTAGGATTCTGATCCTTGAAGTGTCAGGATATTGATGGTGAGATGTAATGAAAGTGATGCCATTGCAGGTCTTCAGGAAGTGGTGAGTAACTCTTATCAGAGAGGGTCACTGCCTGGCATTGACTGGAGAAAAGCAGAAGATAAGATAGTGTCATAGAGTCATACAGCATGGAAACAGTCCCTTCGGCCCACCTTGCCCATGCTGACCAAGATGCCCCATCGACACCTGTCTTACCTGCCCATGTTTGGTCCATATCTCTCTAAACATTTCCTATCCATGATCCTGTCCAAATGTATTCTCAATGCTATCCTCAAATACCTCCTCTGGCAGCTCATTCCACACACCCACCGCACGCCCTAGTGTGAAAAGGTTGCCACTCAGGTTCCAATTAAATATTTCTCCTCTCACCTTAAACCTTCCATATGTTGATAGAATGGAACGGCTGGGCTTGTGTACTCTGGAGTTTAGAAGGATGAGAGGGATTCTTATTGAAACATATAAGATTATTTAGGGTTTGGACACGCTCGAGGCAGGAAACATGTTCCCGATGTTGGGGGAGTCCAGAACCAGGGGCCACAGTTTAAGAATAAGGGGTGAGCCATTTAGAACAGAGATGAGGAAACACTTTTTCACAGAGGATTGTGAGTCTGTGGAATTCTCTACCTCAGAAGGCAGTGGAGGCCAATTCTCTGGATGCTTTCAAGAGAGAGTTAGATAGAGCTCTAAAAGATAGCAGAGTCAGGGGATATGGGGAGAAAGCAGGAACGGGGTACTGATTGTGGATGATCAGCCATGATCACAGTGAATGGTGGTGCTGACTCGAAGTGCCAAATGGCCTACTCCTGCACCTATTGTCTATTGTCTATGTTCCTTGGTTCTTGATTCCCCTATCCTGGGTGAAAGACTCTGTGGATTCACCATATCTACTCCACCATATCTACTCCAATAAGACAAGAACAATGAAAAACACTAAACAAATCCAGATAAAGGTTTAACGATATTATGGGCCTGTCCCACTTACGTGACTTGCCGGCACCCGTCATAGTCACAGCAGGTCTCCGAAAATGTTCAACATGTTGAAAATTCAGCGGCGACCAGAAAAAGGTACGACTCTTTGGGCGACTACTCACAACCATACAGGCGTCACATGTCTGTATGGTCTGTATGGTTGTGAGTTGTCGGAGACCTGCTGTGACTAGGACGGGTGCAGGCAAGTCGCCGAAAAAATCCCGTAAGTGGGACAGGCCCTTAACTGTTGTAACTAAAGCAGAAATGGTGGAAGAACTCAGCGTCTGTGCAAAGATAAAACAGTCCTCGTTTTGGGTTGGTGGTCCTTCCCCAGAGCTCTCTACATTACGCTTTTCACAGGAGATGCCGAAGGATTGTGTAGTCAATAAAATACCTTTGCAATAGGTCAAATGCAATATCAATCTGTAATATCATGCAAGCAGCAATCACATAATGACTGATCCATCCAGTTGTGAAGTAGATTAAGGGATAGATATTAGATAGGACACCCACAGAATTCTGACCCTCAGCTTTGAATGTCCCTGGTTAAAGAATCATCTGAATCCTCGCCAAAAGTGAATCCTCTACAACAGGCAGCAGGTTTGCCCAGATTGAAGGATGTTCCTTTAGATCGGTGACGAGGAGGAATTTCCTTAATCAGAGGGCAGTGAATCTGTGGAATTCATTGCCACAGAAGGCTTTGGAGGCCAAGTCAATGGATATGTTTAAGGCAGAGATAGATAGATTCTTGATTAGTACGGGTGTCAGAGGTTATGGGGAGAAGGCAGGAGAATGGGGTTAGGAGGGAGAGATAGATCAGCCATGATTGAATGGTGGAGTAGGCTTGATGGGCTGAATGGCCTGATTTTGCTCCTATCCCTTACGAGCTTATTACGGCCTTACATGGCTTGTGTGGAACAAGAATCCTCAGCTCTCCGGCTTCGAAATAAACATACTGCCATTTGAGGCAATATTGACACAAATGCGAATCCTTCTGATCTGGGAATGTTGTACCGATGAAGATAAATTACTGATGTATTTTGACAAATCTGATTTTTAAAAGCAATTTCTTTCAACACATGGGTGGCAGAATGGCACAGCTAATAGTGTTGTTGCTGCGAATATTCCGCTACCACTTTTATTATAGAGATACCGTTAATTCATTTCTAAACGGGTGACATAGGAAAGTTATCAACGATGGCAGGTTTGTTGTTGAAATTCATTGATGTCATCAGCTGGCTTCAATCAACTGGTGCATGGTGGCGCAGCGGTAGAGTTACTGCTTTACAGCGGCAGAGACCTGGGTTCGATCCTGACCAAGGGCGTTGTCTGTGTGGAGTTTGTACGTTCTCCCTGTGACTGCGTGGGTTTTTTCCGGGTGCTCTGGTTTCATCCCACATTCCAGAGAGGTGCTGGTTTGTAGGTTAATTGGCTTTAGTAATTTGTCCCTAGTGTGCAGGGAAGTAGATGATAAAGTGGGATTGTCGTGGACTCGATGGGCCAAAGGGTCTATCTTCATCAAGAAACTAAATATTGCACATTGTAAGTTCCCCAATCAACATTTATAAAGGAAACCATTACCTTAAACGTATCATATTTTCCCGATACTGGTGTGTATGCGATTATTGCAGAGTGTGTCGTTACTGCCTTAAAGATTAGCATGGAAGTTTTTATTTTTAATATCAAAGGAGGAATTAATGCATTTCAAACAATGAAGACTTTTGGATATAGGTCTTTTCTCCAGATACCTTTTGGCCAATCCATCGTGTTTGACAGATTCTTGATTAAGACGGGTGTCAGGGGTTATGGGGAGAAGGCAGGAGAATGGTGTTGAGAGGGTAAGATAGATCAGCCATGATAGAATGGCGGAGGAGACATGATGGGCTGAATGGCCTAATTCTGCTCCTAGAACCTATGAACTTATGAATGCTGGCGATGACTACAACAGGAGATGTTTATTGACAGATGCTGGATCAGGGTGAGGTCCAGATACAGTGGACATTCCTTGCATCCAGCAGCATAACAGGCTCATAGACCCAGTCACACACACACACACACTATAACAAACTAGACTTAAATGCTACATAAATCACACATTGGACCATCAAAGAAAGAAGACTCTGTGAAAAAAATGACATGAGTGCAGAAATGTAATTAGAAAGCTAAACAGGGCCCTAGCAGGTGGTCCATGGTGTTCTGTTGTTGAGGCACGGTTGGGGTTGAAGAAGGGTCTTGACCTGAAACGTCACCTATCCATGTTCTCCACAGATGCTGCCTGACCCGCTGAGTTACTCCAGCACTCTGTGAAACGTCACCTATCCATGTTCTCCACAGATGCTTCCTGACCCGCTGAGTTACTCCAGCACTCTGTGAAACGTCACCTATTCATATTCTCCACAGATGCTGCCTGACCCGCTGAGTTACTCCAGCACTCTGTGAAACGTCACCTATCCCTGTTCTCCACAGATGCTGCCTGACCCGCTGAGTTACTCCAGCATTTCGTATCTATTTAGGGTTGTACAGGTTGGTTCAAAAACTGGATGATTTTAGGAAAGTTACCGTTCCTCAACCAGCTGGGTTTAATTTTTTAATTTTGTAGATATTTTTCTATTTCTTTTCAGCATCCAATTGAATCATCAGAAGGTAAGATATTTTGGCCATCTATACTTGTCCTTTCAGGATTTATCTTAGAGATTCATTTTAGTTTAGATTATTGTCACGTGTACCGAGGTACAGTGAAAAGTATTTTTGTTGCGTGTTATCCAGTCAGCTAATAGATTACACATGATTACAATCAAGCTGCCACAGTGGACAAGTACAGGATAAAGGGAATAATGTTTAGTGCAAGATAAAGACCAGTAAAATCCATCGTCCGAGGGTCTTCAATGATGTAGATGGGAGGTCAGGACCGCCCATCCTGTGATAGGGTGGTTCAGTTGCTTGATAACAGCCGGGAAGAAACTGCCCCTGAATCTGGAGGTGTGTGATTTCACATATCTGTACCTCTTGCCCGATGGGAGAGGGGAGAAGAGGGAGTGGCCGGGGTGAGACTGGTCCTTGATGATGCTGCTGGCCTTGCCAAGGCAGCGTGAGGTGTAGATGGAGTCAATGGAAGGGAGGTAGACAAAAATGTTGGAGAAACTCAGCGGGTGAGGTGGCATCTATGGAGCGAAGGAAACAGGCAATGTTTCAGCCCGAAACGTTGCCTATTTCCTTCGCTCCATAGCTGCTGCCTCACCCGCCTAGTTTCTCCAGCATTTTTGTCTATCTTCGATTTTCCAGCATATGCAGTTCATTCTTAAATATTAATAGAAGGTTGGTTTGTGAGATGGTCTGGGCTGCGTCCACAATTCTCTGCAATTTCTTGCGGTCTTGGATGGAGCTGTTCCTAAACCAAGCTGTGATGCATCCTGATAAAATGCTTTGTATGCTGCATCTGTAGACGTTGGTGAGAGTTGTAGGGGACATGCCGAACTTCCTCAGCCTTACAAGGAGGTAGAGGCGTTGGTGTGCTTCCTTGGTCGTTGCTTCGAAATGGGACGTTAATGAGGAAATTAAATTATAGGAGGCAAGGTATTAATATTATTAACTGCTGCAAACTGAAGCCAGGCTGTATCATAAGGTCATAAGTGATAGGAGCAGAATTAGGCCATTCAGCCCATCAAGTCTACTCGGACTTTTCACACAGAGAGTTGTGAGTCTGTGGAATTCTCTGCCTCAGAGGATGGTGGAGGCCGTTTCTCTGGATGCTTTCAAGAGAGAGTTAGATAGAGCTCTTAAAGATAGTGGAGTCAGGGGATATGGGGAGAAGGCAGGAACAGGGTACTGATTGTGGATGATCAGCCATGATCACATTGAATGGCGGTGCTAGCTTGAAGGGCTAAATGGCCTCCTCCTGCACCTATTGTCTATTGTCTAATAATCTGCCTTCCTGTTTTTGCCACCAAAGTGGATAACCTCACATTTATCCACATTAAACTGCATCTGCCATGCACCTGCCCAATCACCCAACCTGTCCAAGTCACCCTGCAGCCTCATAGCATCCTACTCGCAGTTCACACTGCCACCCAGCTTTGTGTCATCCGCAAACTTAGAGATGTTATATTTAATTCCCTTCTCTAAATCGTGAATATATATTGTAAACAACTGGGGTCCCAGCACCGAGCCTTGCGGCACTCCACTAGTCACTGCCTGCCATTTTTAAAAGGATCTGTTAATTCCTACTCTTTGCCTCCTGTCTGCCAACCAGTTCTCTATCCATGTCCATACCCTACCCCCAATACCATGTGCTCTAATTTTGCACACTAATCTCTTGTGTGGGACCTTGTCAAAGGCTTTTTGAAAGTCCAGATACACCACATCCACTGGTTCTCCCTTATCCATTCTACTTGTTTTATCCTCAATAAATTCCAGATGATTAATCGAGCATGATTTCCCCTTCATAAATCCATGCTGACTTTGACCGATCCTGTCACCACTTTCCAAATGTGCTGCTATAACATCTTTAATGATCGACTCAAGCATCTTCCCCACTACTGATGTAAGGCTAACTGGTCTATAATTCCCTGTTTTCTCTCTCCCTCCTTTCTTAAAAAGTGGGGTTACATTGGCTACCCTCCAGTCCCCAGGAACTGATCCTGAGTACAGAGAACATTTAAAAATGATCACCAATGCATCCACGATTTCAAGGGCTACCTCCTTGAGTACTCTGGGATGCAGACCAACAGGCCCAGAGGATTTATCTGCCTTCAGTCCCAACAGTTTGTCTAACACCATTTTCTGACGAATGTGGATTCCCTTCAGTTCCTCCCTCCCACTAGATCCTCGGTCCCCTAGTATTTCCGGGAGATTGTTTGCATCTTCCTGAGTGAAGATAGAACCAAAGTACTCGTTTAACTGTTCTGCCATTTCTTTGTTCCCCATTATAAATTCACCTGTCTCTGATTATAAGGGACCTACATTTGTCTTCACTAATTCTTTCCTTTTTACATATCTAAAGAAGCTTTTAGAGTCAGTTTTTATATTCCCCGCAAGCTTCCTTTCATGCTCTTTTTACCCCCCTCTTAATTAACCCCTTTGTTCTCCTTTGTCTGAGTTCTAAATTTCACCAGGCTCTCTGGTTTGCTGCTTCCTCTGGCCAATGTATCTGCCTCTTCCTTGGATTTAACACGATCCTTGACTTCCCTCGTCAGCCACGGTTGAGCCGCCTTCCCCGTTTTATATTTTCACCAGACAGGGATGAACAATTTCTGGAGTTCATCCATGCGGTCTTTAAATCTATGTTCCTCCAGCAGCTCGTTCCATAGACCAACCACACTTTGTGTGTAAAAGTTACTCTTCAGATTCCTATTAAATCTTTACCCCTTCTTATAGAAACTTACAAAATTCTTAAGGTCTTATAGAAACTTACAAAATTCTTAAGGGGTTGGGCAGGCTAGATGCAGGAAGATTGTTCCCGATGTTGGGGAAGTCCAGAACAAGGGGTCACAGTTTAAGGATAAGGGGGAAATCTTTTAGGACCGAGATGAGGAAAACATTTTTTACACAGAGAGTGGTGAATCTCTGGAATTATCTGCCACCGAAGGTAGTTGAGGCCAGTTCATTGGCTATATTTAAGAGGGAGTTAGATGTGGCCCTTGTGGCTAAAGGGATCAGGGGGTATGGAGAGAAGGCAGGTACGGGATACTGAGTTGGATGATCAGCCATGATCATATTGAATGGCGGTGCAGGCTCGAAGGGCCGAATGGCCTACTCCTGCACCTATTTTCTATGTTTCTATGTTTCACCTTAAACCTACGTCCTCTGGTCCTTGATTCCCCTACTCTGGGCAAGAGACTCTGTGCATCTGCCCGATCTATTCCTCTCATCATTTTTTATATCTATAATTATGGCTGCTGCCATTCCATTGTTGAACCTCTTCTCTCCACATGGCGTGAGTGTGTGTCCATCTCTTCCTGTCCCGTGGAGTTGCTGCTATCATTGTGCCAACCCTGATTCCACAATGGTGCAAGCTGAGAACTTGCTGGGATTTGACCACCAACATACTCACCAGTTGGCACTAACAGCTCGATTCTGAAAGGTGTGATTCTCGGGATGGTGACTTGTTTTCTCCAACACACAGTTTGCAAGGACAGATGTCGTGATGAAATAATCATGGTTAGTTCCTGGACTATACCCTGTGGACTCATCATCAGCGGTCACTCGGAAGGAGTATGACTGTCCTCTCATGGAGGACGCCAGTGCGTGACTTTGTTTAACGTGGGGAGACTGGTGCACAGAAAGCCACCCCACGTGTGGCTTGAAAACAAAATGGATTTTTAAAAGAAATGAATGGAGCGAGTTTTCTTTACCTCGTTGATGAAAGTATGCGTCCATTGAGACGTAGCTTTCAACTAGTACTTCCGTGTTAGGTCCAGCAGGTAGACTTGTGGCTAGTGATTGGAGTTGACTGAAGGTAGACAAAAATGCTGGAGAAACTCAGCGGGACAGGCAGCATCTATGAAGTGAAGGAATAGGCGACGTTTCGGGTCGAGACCCTTCTGCAGACTGAAATATTTTGAGATGTCTTGACTCTCTGGAGGTGAACCTTCTTTGTGAATTTCCCAAATATTCCTGGAGAATTAAATACAAGGGTGAATGATCTCTCCTGATGTCAAATGGGCACCAGGGATTATACATCGACTGAGGGTCTCGACCCAAAAGGTCACCCATTCTTTCTCTCCGGAGATGCTGCCTGTCCCGCTGAGTTACACCAGCTTTTTGTGTCTATCTTTGGTACATTGACTGACTTATCTTGAAAGCCGTTGCGAGGCCGTTGAATTTAATACACAATTCCTCCAACTGGTGGTGATTGCATTGTTAACTCCATCAATCTCCATTCACCTGGCCTGAAATGTCTTGTTATTGGTCCCAATAGACATCTCTTCCTGGCGTAACTCTGTGAGTAAACGGGCCAGTAATACATTAGAGAATCTGGGAGTCCTTCCTATTGACAACATTAGTTGCTGACTTCAGTCATTAGTCCCGTTCCACTGAACGACATGTCAGTTTTAATCAGCTTCAGCGCTGTAAATACTGCAGCAGTTCTTGAATTGTCTTCATTACAGAGGGTGAGTGTGACTCAACCCAACTCACCCTACATGGGCGATCAAAGGTCATGGAGAAAATAAACAATGGGTTTGTAGTGGAATCAGGCGATCAGGCTAAAGTACTGCTCCATTTAAACAATTGGAGGCAAATATTGTCCATTGCTCATGGTGAGGTAAGAGGTAATGGGAATACAGTCATTCAGCACAGAAACTGGCCCCACCACCCAACTCGTCAATGTTGACCAACATGCCCCATCTACTCTGGTCCCATTTGCCTACATTTGGTCCATATCTCTCTCAACCTTTCCTATCCATGCAGCTGTCCAAGAATCTATTGAATTATGTTATAGTACCTGCCTTAATTACCTCCTCTGGCAACTTTTTGCATTTACCTACCACCCTCTGTGTGAAAAAGTTGTTCCTCAGATTCCTATTTAAACTTGCCCCCCCCTCAGCATGTTCTGTGCTTCCCCTCACCGCCATTCACTCAAACATATTGTGTTTGATCTTTCTCGCATTGGGGCAAGTTGCATCGCCAGAGTCACGGGTTCGATCCTGACTACGGGTGCTGTCTGTACGGAGTTTGTACCTTTCTCCCCGTGACCTGCGCAGGTTTTGTCCGGTGTAGCTAGTGGAGCTGGGACATGTTGGCCGGTGTGGGCAAGTTGGGTCACAGGGCCTGTTTCCACGCTGTATCACTCTACAGTCTGCAGCATACAGTGCGTTAGACACCCATTGTGCAGTAAATGTCTCTCTCTAATTTATATATACAAGTGGAGGTAAGAACGCATCTTACGGTGGCCTTCTGTGCAGTAGCAGCAACAGGCAGCCATCATAAACACTTGAGTGGAGTGTTCTGTGCCGCTGATTGGATTGCTCACACTGGAGTGAGTGGAGTTGTCGGCTATGTCACTGGGGAGAGGTCAGTGTCACCTAGTTTGGACCAATATCACAGGATGGCACTCGCTAGTGACCTTTAGCAGCTGGCACTGGAGTTGTGACACACGGCTGTCGCCAGACATCACTGCAGAATGTCTGGAAAATCAGACAGATTGTTGATCATGGTGTGATCAATGTGTTTCTAAACGACTCCAAGTATAAATGTTACTCAAAATATGCCTTCCCCACAATTATACTTTAATTATCCTGAAGGTTCTTGGTTGAGAGCTAACAGCTGTTAAACGCTGGCGTGTTTGAGATCCCTTCCTCTCTCGTGTCACGTGTTTCATGACCAGAGAGTAGCAATTGATATTTAACCTTCAATTCAACACATTTCCTTATTCACTACTCACTGTCTGAGCAGTATTGGCACAATTCTCAGTAAGACTATATTTCTTGAGTATTTGCAAAAAATCATTCAAATGTTTCCAGTGAGAATCCTGGGGAGATATTTGGGCTAAGATAGGTCCATGCAGAATGGAAGCACATACTAGTTGTGTATGGCCTGACATGCAAGCCCCCAGTTCAAGAGAGTGGGCATGTTCTCTGTATATGTGTACGAAGGAACTGCAGAGACTGGTTTTAGAGCCACCAGAATCAAGGGATATGGGGAGAAAGCAGGAACTCATTTTGGATGATCGGCTATGATTATATTGAATGGTGGTGCTGGCTCGAAGTGCCGAATGGCCTGCTCCTGCACCTATTTATTTTCTCTATATACACCAAAGATAGACACAAAATGCCTGAAGAAGTGTCACGACCTGAAACGTCACCTATTCCTTCGCTCCATAGATGCTGCCTCTCCCGCTGAGTTTCTCCAGCATTTTTGTCTACCTTCGATTTTTCCAGCATCTGCAGTTGTTTCTTAAACACAAAATGCTGGAGTAACTCAGTGGATCAGGACACAAAAACATCACCTATTCCTTTTCTCCAGAGATACTGTCTGACAATAGACAACAGACAATAGACAATAGGTGCAGGAGTAGGCCATTCGACCCTTCGAGCCAGCACCGCCATTCATAGAAACATAGAAACATAGAAAATAGGTGCAGGAGTAGGCCATTCAGCCCTTCGAGCCTGCACCGCCATTCAATATGATCATGGCTGATCATCCAATTCAGTATCCTGTGCCTGCCTTCTCTCCATACCCCCTGATCCCTTTAGCCACAAGGGCCACATCTAACTCCCTCTTAAATATAGCCAATGAACTGGCCTCAACTACCTTCTGTGGCAGAGAGTTCCAGAGATTCACCACTCTCTGTGTGAAAAATGTTTTCCTCATCTCGGTCCTAAAAGATTTAGGACCTAACCCTTATCCTTAAACTGTGACCCCTTGTTCTGGACTTCCCCAACATCGGGAACAATCTTCCTGCATCTAGCCTGTCCAACCCCAACCCCATTCAATGTGATCATGGCTGAGATTCAATGTGACCCACTGAGTTATGCCGGCTTTTTGTGTCTGATGTTCTTGGTAAAGATGTTTGCACCAAGAACCTCCAGCAACCCAGATGGACAGCTGGTTCTGGGGTTTAGATACTGATTGAACACATTGTCAGACTCAAGGCTCCAACCAACATCATTCTTCACCTTCTCCAAATAAGCATCATGTTATCCAGAAAAAAAATAAAAATATATCACATTGTAGAAACAAAGAACTGCATATGCTGGTTTATACCAGAGATATACACAGAGTGCTGGAGTAACTCAGTGGATCAGGCAGCATCTCTGGAGGATAAGGATAAGTGACATTTTGGGTTGGGACCCTTCTTCAGACCAAGTATATTAGGTTTGCAGGCACCTCTTCCTGAGTTTTACACTCCTCGCCATTCCAGCCATCGAGTTTTTGTTAAAGAAAGAACTGCAGATGCTGGAAAAGTCTAAGGTAGACAAAAATGCTGGAGGAACTCAGCGGGTGAGGCAGCATCTATGGAGAGAAGGAATAGGTGACATTTCGGGTCGAGACCCTTCTTCAGACTGATGTTCCATCCATCGATATCTGCTGCTCACCTATCAGGTTGTGTCATGAAGGTGTGTTGATGCTCCACATACTGCACCTGGACCTCTGGATAATCTGACAACACCTGTGTACAATCCAGGTGTCATGGCTCATCTTACTTTGGAAATCCTTCCGATCTCAACATCTGGATTTGAAAACTATCGTTCAAAAAGTTGTCTTCTCTGTAATTGTTTGCAGGCTCATCGACTTCAAACATTAACTGTTTCTCTCTCCAAATATGTTAATTTACCAACTTTACCATTTTCTACTTTTGTTTGTCAAAGAAAGTTCAATTTGATTTAAATTCTGGGTTATTTTAGTTTTTATCCAATATTTGCTTCTTAACCGTATAAGTGATTGGAGCAGAATTAGACCATTCGGCCCATCAAGTCGACTTCGCCATTCAATCATGGCTGATCTATCTTTCCTTCTTAACCCCATTCTCCTGCCTTCTCCCCATAACCCCTGACACCCGTACTAATGAAAAAGCAATCATCTCTACCGTAAAAATATAAACTTGGCTTCCACAGCCGTCTGTGACAATGAATTCCACAGATTCACCACCCTCTGACTAAAGAAATTCCTCTTCATCTTCTTCCTAAAGGAACGTCCTTTAATTCTGAGGCTTAAGAACCGCTGGTCGTAAACTCTCCCACTAGAGGAAGCATCCTCTCCACATCTTGCATTACAACCTGTGATGAGCGTTTGTCGGCACTGGGCCTGTACTCGCTGGAGTTTAGAAGAATGAGGTGGTACCTCATTGAAACATACAGTATGGTGAAAGGCTTGGAGGGAGTGGATGTGGAGAGGATGTTTCCATTAGTGGGAGAGTCTAGGACTAGAGGTTACAGCTTCTGAATTAAAGAATGTTCTTTTAAGAAGGAGATGAGGAGGAATTTCTTTAGCCAGAGGGTGATGAATCAGTGGAATTCTTTGCCACAGACGGCTGTGGGGCTGTTAGTGGATATTTTTTAAGGCAGAGATAGATAGATTCTTGATTAGTACAGATGTCAGGTGTTATGGGGAGAAGGCAGGAGAATGGGGTTAGGAGGTAGAGATAAATCAGCCATGAATAAATGGCGGAGTAGGTTTGATGGGCCGAATGGCCTAATTCTGCCTTAGTGAAGTTATTTTAAAACTGCTAAAGAAATGTAGTTTCCAATGTTGGATAAACTCAGCGGGTGAGGCAGCATCTATGGAGAGAAGGAATAGGCGACGTTTCCATCTCTCCATAGATGCTGCCTTACCCGCTAAGCTCCTCCAGCATTTTTGTCTACCTTCGATTTTTCCAGCATCTGCAGTTCTTTCTTAAATGCTTTCCATTGTTAAACTGTTAAAGAAATGTTTTCCATTGCGTTCCCATAGGGCTATGTGGTCCCCAGTATCTTGGCGGAGATTGTGGTGATGAGGCAGGATGTGAAGGTTGTCCTTGCCAGGCTTTGTCCCACCTATAGCGCAGTTACAGCTTGTGTAAGAAGGAAGTGCAGAAGCTGGTTTAAAACTAAGATAGACACAAAAAACTGGAGCAACTCAGCGGGACAGGCAGCATCTCTGGGTGACGTTTTGGGTCAAGACCCTTCTTCAAAGCTACTAGTACTACTTGCATATGGCGTGGACAGCCTAAACTTGTTCTGTTTGAGCTCATTTGATTGAGCACGGCCAGATTGATTGCATTCGTCGAAACAGGGCAGACCACGTGAAGGTTGCAATCTCCCCCCCCTCTTCAAAGCTGTTACACCTTCCCCCCCCCCCCCCCCAATCTCAATCAGCGTGAAGAAGGGTCCCGACCCACAATGTCGTCTGTCCATTCCCCACACAGATACTGCCTGACTCTGCTTTCATGGCCGGCATGGTGGTGCAGCGGTAGAGTTGCTGACTCACTGCTCCAGGTTCAATCCTGACTACGGGTGCTGTCTGACCCAAGTTTGTACCTTCTCCCCGTGACCTGCGTGGGTTTCCTCCGGGTGCTCCGGTTTACGCACACATCCTAAAGACGTGTAGGTTTGTAGGTTTATTGGCTTCTGTAAATTGTCCCAAGAATGTTGGATAGAATAGTATATGGATGGTCGTGGTCGGCACAGACTCGGTGGGCCGAAGGGCCTGTTTCCACAGTCTATCTCCAAACTAAACTAAACTAAACTAAACTAGACCCACCGAGTTCCTCCATGGTATTGGGGGTAGGGTGTTGACATGGATAGTGAATTGGTTGCCAGACAGGAAACAAAGAGTAGGAATAAACGGGTCCCTGTCAGAATGGCAGGCAGTGGCGAGTGGAGTGCCGCATGCTCGGTGCTGGGGCCGCAACTATTTACAATATATATATTATTGATTTAGATGATGGAATTAAAAGTAACACTAGCAAATTTGCAGATGACACAAAGCTGGGTGGCAGTGTTAACTGCGAAGCGGATGCTAGGAGGTTGTAGGGTGACTTGGACAGGTTGAGTGAGTGGGCAGATGCGTGGCAGATGCAGTATAATGTAGATAAATGTGAGGTTATCCACTTTGGCGGCAGGAACAAGGAGGTGGATTATCTCAATGGTGTCAGATTAGGAAAAAGGGAAGTACAATGATACCTGGGGGTCCTTGTACACCAGTCACTGAAAGTAAACATGCAGGTACAGCAGGCAGTGAAGAAAGCTAATCGCATCTTGGCCTTCATAATGACAGGTTTTGAGTATAGGAGTAAAGAGGTCCTTCTGCAGTTGTACAGGGCCCTGGTGACACCTGGAGTATCGTGTGCAGATTTGGTCTCCTAATTTGAGGAAGGACATCCTTGCTATTGAGGCAGTGCAGCGTAGGTTCACGAGGTTAATCGCTGGGATGGCGGGACTGTGATATGAGGAAAGATTGGAGCAGCTGGGCTTGTATTCACTGGAGTTTAGAAGGATGAGGGGGAATCTTATAGGAACATATACAATTATTAAAGGACTGGACAAGCTAGATGCTGGATTTTTTCCCCAATGTTGGGAGAGTCCAGAACCAGGGGCCACAGTCAAAGAATAAAGGGGAGGCCATTTAAAACTAAGATTTCACCCAAAGAGTTGTGAATTTATGGAATTCCCTGCCACAGAAGGCAGTGGAGGCCAAAACACTGGATGAATTTAAAAGAGAGTTAGATAGAGCTCTAAGGGCTAGCGGAATCAAGGGATATTGGGAGAAGGCAGACACGGGTTACTGATTGTGGATGATCAGCCATGATCACAGTGAATGGCGGTGCTGGTTCAAAGGGCTGAATGGCCTACTCCTGCACCTATTTTCTATGTTCCCATGTTTCTTTGCTCAAGATTCCAATATCTGCAGTAGTTCAGCACTGTTCTCTAGTCCTGAACTACTATCTACCTCATTGGTGACACTCGGACTATCCTTGATCGGACTTTGCTGGCTTTTCCTTGCACTAAACGTTATTCCCTTGTCATGTATCTGTACACTGTAAATGGCTCGATTGTAATCATGTATTGTCTTTCCGCTGACTGGATAGCGCACAACAAAAGCTTTTCACTGTACCTCGGTACACGTGACAATAAACTAAACTGAACTAAACTATTGGGCAGAAGATAGACACAGAATGCTGGAGTTACTCAGCGGGACAGGCAGCATCTCTGGAGAGAAGGAATGGGTGACGTTTCAGGTCGAGACCCTTCTTCAGACTCAGACTTCAGTCTCGACCCGAAACGTCACCCATTCCTTCTCACCAGAGATGCTGCCTGTCCCGCTGAGTTACTCCGGCTTTTTGTGTCTATCTTCGGTTTAAACCAGCATCTGCAGTTCCTCCGTACATATCGGGAAGTGGAGCTGGAAGGGTAACGTCAGGGATACCACCAGGCAAACCGGAGAGCTGATGGCCTCTTTGATTAGTACCTCTAAATTAGTGTGTTCAAACTATCAAGACACGTTGATAATTGACGAGCAAAATGCTGTGGGTCTGAGGGGTTTTTTCTCATTATAAGAAAGGATGGAATGTAGAAC